>NC_023757.2:36663813-36763813 GCF_000499845.2 Phaseolus vulgaris | reverse complement strand
ATATTGGGTTACAGTGTATCTGGGTGCGTACACTGAAACAAACTATCTAGTTCTTGTCTTCACAAACTTGGGTCTGGATGCCTTCTTCTCCATCTTTTCCCTTTTCTTGCGGGTCTTTTCATCTTCAAATGATTCCTAATTCACAGAAGAAATACAAAATTTAAATTACTAAGGTCTATGGTTCTTTTGTGGCTGAAAGTAAACATTGAACAACAAGGTCTATGGTTATTTTTTTGTGGTCTGAGATGAACATTGATCAACAAGCTGACCGTACCTCTGAACCTTGTGGCAAAAATCCTTTAATGAAGCCAAAGGACTTGTATGCTCCAAAAGCCGGTATCTAGAAAATGCCAAGCAAAAGCAAAATTATGTCACAGATTTGGTTATGTTTGATTTCAAATTTAAGAAAATGTTTTATTTGTATACAATTAAACAAATTTGTTCAGATAACTAGTAGAAAGAAAGCGATACAAGACACCAGACGTGGGATTCAGAGAAGGGTTGGAAAAAAAATGAAAACTGAAGAAAATGATAAAACATATCTCACCTGCTTTTGTTTTTTGGCATCTAAAGTACTGGTTTTGGAAAAAATGTAGACTTAGATTTTGGAAGAGAAATTGACTGATGGGTAGTGCAAATTATTTTAGAAAACAATTTTTAACACTTGATTGATGGGTAGTGTAAAATTATTTGTGTGGGCACCACATGGACATCTCTTTAGCTAACAGACTAATCTTTTGAGACAGAGACCACCAAAGTGAACTGGTCTCTAACAAAGTGTTTTCTATACACATGACTAGGAACTGAACCTTGGCCAACATGCTTAAGAAACTCAATTATTTGCCAACTGTGTTTCGTAGGCGGATTAGTGATAAATGACACTATTTTTGGCAGCTCCTCTCTTTAGCATTCCAGTCTCTCCAATTGTAGATTGATTGTTTTCCGGTATAGAGAATACACAACATGCACTTCTAAGGAATTTGTTCCCTCTGACTACCTCTCTTTCTTGGAAAGTACTCTTCCCTAGGGTATAAGCACACCTATTCTAACTGCAAAACAAGATGGCCACAGTACATACAAATGCACACAGCTAAGGATAGAGTACAATAAACCTCTCTTTATGGATACAAGACTGTTTGAAGTAGCTCTAGCAAAGAACTATAACATTAAAAATTACAAAACCTATATTCTAAAGTTATGACACATTTGTGAGCAGAGCCTTACCACTAGATATGCAAACCAGAACTTTCCAGAGATAATGGACATGACTTGCACAAAACATGTTATGTAGATAACATCGTGTAAGTATCTGCAAAAAGATTAATAATGAACATCATACACCAAGTCAGAAGATATGAAGAGAGGGAATTTAATGGTTACACACTGACATCATAAAACAATTTTACCCATATCACAGTTTATGTACTTATACCTTTAGGTGGGTGGTTATTATAAAAAGTGAAAAAACTCAGAACACATTATGTTCTGTGATCGGATGACCGTGTATTTTTTAACATCTGAGAGGGGCCTAATATCAATCCCAACAACAAAAAACACAAAACTAAGAAGAATCATGGAACACAGATATCCCAGATACATCAGCAATCAACACGGGAAGTAGCTGAAAACGAAAGAACAATAAAGGCATACCCACAAACTCCGCCTGTAGACATATCAAACCCACCATCTAAAAGTTCACCATCTTCAGCGTAAGCAGGAGTTGCCATCTTTGCGAGCTGTTGATAGGGAATAACATATGCCAAAGAAGTCAAAATCAACCCAATCCAGTGCTTCCAGGTGAAACTCGAATGGAACACCAACATTCTTAGCAACACATAAATAACCTATATATCAATTGAAAAGAAAACCATAGAATTAGGTCCTCAATCGACAGTATCGAACAAAAAATCGGTTGCGACAATCACAATTTAAGAGAATAAGAGAGAGCACGTTGCAGGCGATGATGACTTGGCGGAGCCTAGCCATGTGACGAGCATTCTCTTCTTTGCGTTTCTTAGCGCCCTGATTCGCCATTGTTCTCTTCCTCTTGTTCCTCAAACAACCACGCGCTACTGCACTTCTGATTCTGCTTCTGCGTTTGAATTTGCTGGAACAGAACACTGACTCTTTCTACTTGCACCTCCATATATGTTATTCTGTCACACCATATAAAACAATAAAATACATTTTTATCCTTTTCCATATTCTGGATTATATATAATCTGGAAGTTAATCTTGGGAAATAACTTATAAATTATGTAATATGGAATATATTTTTAAAAAATAGTATTCCGGATTATATACTTCGAAAGTCTAGATTTGAGGGTACCTTTCGAATTATGTAATCCAGACACGCATTTAAAAAAAAGTTTTCGGATTACATAATCCGAAAGCTAATTTAGACTTCCGGATTGTGTAAGGCTTCCAGATTACATAATCCATAAGCTAATTATGAATTTGGGAAAATACTTTCGGATTACATAATCTGAAATATTATAGAGAAACATTTTTGGAATATCAAAAATTTATGGAGATGTGAGAAGAATACATGGAGGTGCAGGAAGAAATAGTCCAGAAAACAGTAACACTCAAGCTTCAATAATGGGCCTTCTAGCCCATCACACTTAATTGGGCTCTACAATTAAACATGGCTGATTCTCCGTGCACCCAATCAATTTAGACTGACACCCAATTGTGTATGCAAAAATACTAAAATGCCCTTAAAGAAATTGAAATTAGGTTAAGTGAAATCTGCACCCAACCTCCTTCATTTTCGCAGGCAAGACAGCAGCCGCCACCGCCTCATTCGTTTTCGCACTCAACCCAGCAGATACCGTCGTTTTCCATTCTCCCGTTCGCATTTCTCCTCTGAGGCAGTGAAAACTTCACTTGAACAAGCCCTTCAACGAACACGAACCTAGGAGTGAAGGACGTTCATTGTTGTGGTCACTGAGGAATTGTCTGTGAGGGAGTTCAACAATGACAGAGAACATCGAAGAAGACAAGATGAGTTTTAACATGCCCTGTGCGTTCTGGATACTTTTATGCGAAGTGATTTTTTACTTCTGGATTTTCTTATCCGGAAGTGATTTATGTGTTGCGGATGGCTTCGTATGGAAGGTTGTGTGTATACTTCCGCATCCCCATATCCATAACACATTTAACTCTTTCGGATATGTACATCCGAAATGCAAAACCTTATTCCGGATGATGATATCCATAAGCCATTTTCCTTCTACGGACATGGGTGTTCAAAAGCTTCAACTGCAAAATGTTAAAGAAGACAAGGATAGAATGAGATTTTAAAAATTTCGTCGGGTGCAGGAAGTAATTGCCTTAAACAATACATTGTAAGGTGTTTCTTCTGCATCCCTACATTTTTGGCACCCGTACAAACTTCAAAATACCCAAATTACCCTGAGAGTTATGGATGATTCCAGACTAGGAGTGTTCCGCATGCAAAAGGCGTATCCAGAAGACAACAAAAAATCATTCCATAATACTCTTTTTGAAATATAATTTTAAAGTTTTATAATGATAAATCTATAATTGTGTTATAAAAAGGATATTCTAAAATTGTTATGAATTGTGCTTGGTTATGGAATCTCCTTTCTATAATGTAATATGCATGTAACTTTCCATTTCATTCCAACTTTGTCATTTCTATAAATATTACAGATTACGAATTCTAGAATAAATAAAAATTGAGACTTACATTCTTCTCCAACGAATCACACATCTAAAAAAATTTAGTTACCACCAAATTTTCATCAGAAATAATACAAATCCACTATAAACGCACCAAAATCATGAATAAAAAGGAATAAAAAAATTCACATAAATATAAATAAATGTAAGGGTGAAAAAAAATGTATGATATAAATAAGCACCCTACTTTGTAGACAATGGACTTATTACACTACCTTCCATTCATTTAAGAATAATATTTTCAAAATATAAAAAATACAAAAAATTCATTCTGAAATACGTAGTGACCCAAAAAAATTATGTTTGGTGCAGAAATTTTGAATCAAAGAGAATGGAAGAAAATTATATTGTAAACTAGACAAGAGATAATATTTTTTTAAAAAAATTAAGAAAAAAAGTGTACATTTATAGACAAAATATTTTTAGACAGACCAAGAGGAAAAAAGTAAAAAAAAAAATTACCTTAATAATATATTATATTAATAATCTTAAATAGATTTAAAAAGTCATGTGTTTAAATATAATTACACATATAAAAACAATTTTGTTAATATTTTCTAAACAACTTGCTATGTTTAAATTTTAGTTTTAAATAAATATTTTCAAACACAAATTTGTTATTCAAACTATATTTCATTGAAATATATTTAATTTATTTATTTATTCAATTATATAAAAGATATTAAGTCGTCGAGTTGAAACGAGTTAGAAAAATTTTAACTCGTGCGTGGGACTATATATTATGGGTGGTTCGATAGCGGTCCGATAGCGGGTGGCACGATAGGCCCAACAAATACTCGCTAGGATAGACTCGAAATGGCTCTGATACCATATTACGAAGTGGACTTTAAGCCTAACTCAACCCCATAAAACTGGCTCAATGGGATGAGGTTTGCACCCACCTATATACTATGAAAGACTCTAATCTCTGGTTGATGTGGGATCTCCAACACGGTATTAAGTTGCCTTGTTTTTAATTAAAAAACAACCTCGACTAAGTTTTAATGCGTTATATTTTTTCAATTATGGTATTAATTAATTAGGTAACAATTTTTTTTTTATGTTATTTATCTTGTGTTCTTTCTTTCAACACACTTGCACCCAACATAATTAATTATATGAAAAATCTGTTTTATCCTTTGATTTTAAATCTAGGTTTATTGAGGCATACACAACACTGCAATGGAGAGAGAGAGGTGTATTAACGGAAGAGAAGAAGTCTGTACCAGAAAAGACAGTGTTGGTGGATTGTGATACGTAATGTTCATCGAAAAAGAAGGTGAGTTTTTATGAAAGTGGTGACGTTTGGATCTGTATGTCCTGAAAGTGTTATTTCTATTTTAGGTATCTATATCTATAAGTCAAATCACGCAATATTAACAACCTTTGACTTTCGGATATTCATAAGCTAAATCACGCAACTCCAAATATGAAAATTTGGAACTTATATGTCACTTCTGGATATGACAATCTGAAAATTTAATTGAACAATTTAAATGATCTTTCGGATACAAACATCTAGAATCAACTGTTTCATTCCAAATTTTGAAATTCAAAGTATATAATAACCACTTGTGGATTACTTCATCCATAAACAAACATAAATAATAAGAACAATTTTAGACTTTAAATTTTATATTGGATATAAATTAAAAAATGATCTGGTATAGAAAAAAACAACCTTTATATTATAAAATTATTTTGTCTAAAAATAGATCATCAGAAACTACTAGGCCTCAACTTTAAATTCATTTTTTAAGTTTTTTTATCCGAAAATAAAAAACATAAGTATAGTAACTTCAATGGAAAAATAAGTTAATGATGTCATACAGATAAAAGATTTCGAGTTTTTCATATTTTTTTTTACTGATTATACCTTGTCAGATAAAATTTATGTAGTTGATTTATAGTTTGATGATATTTTATAAATAATTTAAAAAATAAATTTAGTCCATGGAATGCCAGGTTCATTCCATATAATTGTTATTATTAAAAACTAAACAAAAAAAATGTATTACATATTTTTATTTACAAACAATATTTTTTAATGGTTTTAATCACAGTAATTTTTTTAAAAAGTTAATAACAATTTTAAAGTAATTTTTAATAGATAAAAATGTTAAAAAATATACTTATCATAACTGTAACAAGACACTATATTATTAAATTTAACATCACACCATCATTTAATATCAACCGTTAAAGAATACATTAAGATTATAGACAGGACAAAGTGCCAAAGACAATCAAATTTTAGTCAAAATAAATATCATGAAAAGTTTTTGTAGAAAAATAAAAGCCATAAAAAATTAATGTTAAAAAACAAAAACATACCAAATAAATATTTATCAGATGACCTGAGTAAATAATTAATACTTCACTTGATAGAACTTATTAAAACTCAAATAAAAAAAAATTATTATGTAAAGATCAATCAATTTTAATAAACTAATACTTCAATCTATCATATAAAGACTAATCAATATTTGTATATTGTATTCAAAATAAATAAAAAACACCACTTGTATATAAATACATATTTTTCTTAAAATTTCCTTTCTTGTTCCTTGATTTATATCCACGTCACGTAAGCGTAAACCATAAACTACTACGTGTTGGATTAAAATAGGAAGAAAAAAAAGTGAAGACAGTTGAGTTGATCGTGACAAAACAATAATAATTAAAGATAGATAGGTGTATTTTTCTGATAGGCCTCCAAGAGAATATAGGAAGAACAGTGCCTTCATGATTGCTTCCGCGAATTGCTCATTTGTCAGCACACGCTATATTTTTTTCAAACAAATTTTAATACTTCAGATATATACTCAAATTAAGAAAAAATAATGTCCTATAAAATTATTATTATTATTATAATACATTGTACTTAATAACACAGAAAAACATGTTTATTTTATATTAAAATTGAATAGTTTTGTTGGTGACGTTGAAAACAAATTCATTGGAACACGCGAAAGATGCCACCTGCAGGTTTTTAGATTCTATTATTTAATAATTGTACTGATTATAAATGAAATGAACAATTAAGATGATTATTAGTAAGTGTTTAACCAAATGCATCTCCAATAATTTTTCTTAAGAATATTATATCAGTATGTCTTTTACCAGCTTTATAAAGACAATGAATATAGCAACATCCAAATACTAGAAGACATTATTTGGTATAAGATAAATGCTAAACAAGTGGTAAAAAATACAATAAATCCCAACTAACCATTTAGAGTTTTACACATATGGTAAAGAAAAATATTGCTTTAAAAACATATTTTTATTTTATTTAATTCAGGCATAACTTTATAATGCAGATTTAGAGACCTAGATATTAGTTTATAAGATAAATTTCATAAGGGAGAAAAATGTTAAAATGAAGAATAGTGGGACAGAAAATTAGGGGAAAAGTGTATAGAAACAATATTGTGATATGATATTGACCTTAGCCTATGTCAAAAAAATAATATATAAAAGCATGCTGACATTAGCTTATAGGGTCCGTCACATGTGAAAATTTCCAACATTTCATGAACAATATTTTTTTAGAATAAAGTAAAAGCGGAGGCATTAGCATTAGCATTACCACGTTGTGGCAGGTCTTGAACTAGGTAGCATCTTCACTTTTTCCGAGTCTATTTGCATCTCCAACTTTCTGAAACCACCAACATCATCGTAATCCGTAAGCACCGTCTTTCTCTTCACGCAACACTCTTCTTCTTTTTCTTTCTTTTCATTACTACTTCTCTTCCTGTTTTGTGGGAGTGCCTTTTGAGATCATTTTTCACTTCCATCAAGGTCAGGTTTTATTATCCTTTAAATAATTATATCGGCTGTTCAGATTTTTTGTTTACATTTCCCTTTTCTCTTTTCCGCAATTTTCTTATGTGTTGGAACGGATTGGAAAAACTCGGTTTTATCGCTGGTCTTAATAAGTTATGCCTGTTTTGAATCATGCATGTCTGTTACATTTACTGAGATTCAATCCTGAAGTCAAGAATTTTACGCTTTCCTTGCCTCTAATTTTGGTCAAAGTGCAATACCTTTTTAATCGTTTCTCGAGAATGTTTTTGTGATTTAATTTTGATTTTTTTTATACTGAGAATTGTGGTGAACTATTATTAGTGTCTTTGATTTGGGGATTTCTTGAAATTTGTTCATTGATAATTATTGGGGAAACTCGGAGCTCAAAGACCCTTAGACTTAATTTTGGTTTCCTTGTTATCGAGGAGTTGTCATGTTTAAAAATTGAGTTTGAGTGACTTGTGCCTCTGAAATCAGGGATACTTGAATTTTCTTGCCGTGGGGTTTATTAGAGGAGTGGGGAGTCGTTGAGGATGAGAAACGTCATCCGTTCTCTGCGACAACTGCGACCAGCCTTTCAGAGTCAAGATTGTGTTTTGTTCAGTGTTAATGTTGCACAAGAATCCCCATGTCATTTTGGACTGAGCTGTCAAATTCATAGTTCAGCTTATATAGTTGCTGATCATGCTGAGACCAACTTCGTCAAAAACCATTCGTTTGTAACAACCACGAGAGCTCTCTCCACTGATGCTGCGAAACTCACAAATAGAGGTTCTCATTTTTTTTGCTTTCGGTGTGCTGGATTCAGGAGGGTTCGAAATTTATTCTCTTATGTCTTTTTTGTATTGGAATTTGCTGTTCTCAGTTACAGAAACAAGCAAAGCTGGGCCTCTTGTTGAGTATGAACGAAGAATTGCCAATGGTGAACTTGTAGAAGGTGATGCTTGCCAGGTAGAGTGTCTACATTTCATTTTTAATGCCTAATTTCATTGATGAAATGGATTTTCCTGCTTGTTTTATCGGTAAAAGGCTGTTGAATATTACTATATTGTAATTTGTGACACTTAATCCGCAGTTGTTGCACTTATTCTTTTTTTCCTTTGTTTAAGCATTGTTTTCTTTTCTTTTGAAACAGGTTGACACTCTGTCAGAACTTCAGAGACTATATGATGATCTTGTTGAGTCTGCTGATGCCTGCCAACTGGATCGCAATTCTGAAAAACCTGTAAGGTATGCATTTCTTACTTCCAGTATCTATTTTCCTGGTGTTGATATGTCTGCTCAAATCTTGAAGCTTATTTTTCACATTTTGTTTACATATTTGGTTCTGAATTTACTGATCTTTTGATTTTGCAGGAGTGGATGGCTGTGGTCTAGGCTCTTGTCCCATCCTTCTTACTCACCTGTAAAAGGTTTATATCTTTTTGGAGGAGTGGGTACTGGTAAAACTATGCTGATGGACTTGTTTTTTGAACAATTGTGAGTTTGAATGAATTTATTTTATATTGATTTTTGTTTTCTCATTTGATGTTGTCTTGTTGCATTTAGTTGTCATACCCTTTTCAACTCTCCATATAGGAAGAATATGAGGCATTTTTAGAGTATACTATGGAAGTGTGTTCTTATGAGGATTTATACCTCTATTGTCTTCGTCTTCATCGGTTGTCTCTTATCAGGCCCTCTAATTGGAGGAAAAAGAGGATTCATTTTCACGACTTTATGTTGAATGTACATAGCATGCTACAAGTAAGTTTACCCAACCTGTTAATTTCCTCTCAAATATTTTTCTTTTCTTCTTTTCTTTTTGGTAGATAAAAGAGGCAAATCTATTTATTCTGATAATAAATCCAAGTAACCTACAATCGAATTGCTTTCCTTGTGTCTATTTTTTTGGTTGGAATTCATTACTTAACATAGGGGGCAGTGTCAATAATTATGTATGTTTTTGGACGAAGGATTTGTTTGAAAATCTTCATAAGATACAAAAAGATGTCTTATGTTTGAGCATTAATTGTTTGTTGCCAGTTTCCAGAATGATGTTGTCTTTGTATGTTTAATTGGTCAACAGAATAAGATGAAACCTATCTCAGATTTCCTATTGTTGTATCCTTGTAGAAGCATAAGGGGTTGTCAGATCCACTTGACAGGGTTGCAGGAGAGATTTCTGATGATGCAATTTTATTATGTCTTGACGAATTTATGGTAAGGTTTTAGTATAGCATTTATTTATTTTGTGATAATAGATCAGGCATAATTTATTTGATGCTATATCTTGAGATTGTTGTTTGGTTTTTCAATAGGTAACTGATGTCGCAGATGCATTGATACTAAATCGCTTGTTTAGACATTTGTTCAACAAAGGCATTGTAAGTAATATAACTGTGTGGTGGTCTGTCAAAACAATAATTGTTTGAATTGTTGCCTAATTAATTTCAAAATTTCGTGTTTCAATGTGCTTGAACGCAAATATAGATTCTAGTAGCAACATCGAATCGTGCACCAGATAACCTGTATGAGGGTGGATTGCAGAGGGATCTCTTTCTACCCTTCATTGCAGCACTGAAGGTATGTTTTCCACATGTTTCTTAGTTGGGAGAGGTGTTAGATTGGATTTCCAAGTCGATTACTACATCTGCTTTTTGGAATTCGAGTGCGTTCTGTGGAAGAAAGTAAAGAATCCAGGACATATTTATATTTTTTTCATTGTAATTGCCTATTAATGTTTTCGTATCTTATTCTTTCATTGTAATTTCCTAATATATGTATACTCCTGTAGGAAAGATGCGTAGTACATGAGATTGGTTCATCAGTCGACTACCGCAAAATGACTTCGGTATGATGTAGAATCTTATACATGTAAGTGCACTAATCTCAAATTGTTAGTTTTTTAATTTATTTTCTGCATATTTGGACTGTAGGGGGAACAAGGATTCTATTTAGTTGGGAGAGATTTGTCTGGATTTCTTAAGCAAAAGTTTCAACAGTTGATTGGAGAAGGCACAGCTACTCCCCAAGAAGTAGAACTAGTTATGGGAAGGAAACTGCAAGTATGTACTAAATTGATACTGGACACATTGAGCATACAATCATGGTTATTATCAATTTTAAGCTCTCCTCGTTTTCTTCATTAGGTTCCATTGGGAGCTAACGGATGTGCCTATTTTCCTTTCGAGGAACTTTGTGATAGACCTCTTGGGGCTGCAGACTATTTTGGGTTATTTAGTAAGTCATTTTTTAGTGAATTTTCTCATTCATGTATACATACATTTTTTTTATCTCCTATCCAAAAGACAAAGGATACAGTTTTATTGTTTGCTATGAATTGCACATGGTAATGATAAAAGTAACATTGGTTTGAATATGTTAAAAGTCATAAAATGATTTTATTTGTGTAGACTTCATTTATTCTCATTGTCGGTAGTTTAGTTTCCTCTTTAATATATATATATATACAAATTCATAATGTAAGAACCATTAATCAAGTTCACACTAGATGTCTTTTTTGTTTTCAGAGAAGTTCCACACGTTGGTTTTAGAAGGCATTCCAATATTTGGGCTTCACAATAAAGCAGCTGCGCATAGATTTGTCACTTTAGTTGACGTAAGCCTCTTGCAATTCTAAATGGGTTTTCCACATATAAAACTTGTTTGTTGTGAGTTTCGTTAGCATATTTTCTCAAACCTTTATATTGTAATATTTCATTCAGCCGAAGGAATGACCTTGCCACGAGTCGTCCCTTTGCTTGTTGACTCTGGTATCATGCAGAGACGAATGCTAGAACACATCTTGAATGTTGCAATCCACTCTATTGTTGAGTGGATTTTCACGGGGTCCCATTAAATTATGTGGATCTTGCTTCCCATCCCAGGTTCCACGTGTTAGTAGTGTGTCAGAAGTGTATTATGTATATTATTCTTACTCTGAATAGCTGAGTATGTTGCCTGTGTTTTTCTCCATCTGGCTGAGTTTGTTCCTGTGAATCTTCATATTTATAAATAGGCCTTATGTAGCAGAAAATGTGGAGTTTTGACTAGAAAAATAAAGAATTAAATTCTTTATTGTTTCCAAAATATCCAACAGCCAAGAATTTTTGGGATTGAAAGTTTTATAAGAACGTGAAGCTTAGGAATAAATGAATAAAGTTTTTTAAGAACATTTAAATGAATAATTATATTCTTTTCTATTAATCTCTATGTTTCTTTTTCCAAGTGAGAGAAGAATAATTTACTTTTTTCACTGTGATTACAGGTAATATACGAGAACAAGGCCAGACTATTATGTACTGCTGATGGAACTCCTCAAGATCTCTTTGAAAAAATATTAACAATATCTGAAGCTAAAAGTATGGCACCCAGAACCTCTTCAAGATCAAGGAAAAATGATGATTCTAATATTTGCGTGGATAATGAATTGGGGTTTACAAAAGACCGCACCATTAGTAGGTATGGTATATCGCTACGCAAAACAACTAGTAATACTTTTTTGTAACAATTTTTATTTAGTTTTGCCTGCTCAAATGATGACGGTTGGAATATCTTGCCTTTTAATATTATTTATATGATCATCTAAGATCGAGAAACACTATAGATTGAGTACTGGCAATGCAATTGAAGTTGTACCCTTAAATTTGTGAAATAGAGAAGAAAATTTGGATGCTAAAGAACTGGATAATGGTTTATGTGTAATACTAGGAGCAGGCAGCCGCTCTTTATTCATTAGTATATTTCTTCATAGAAATATTCAAACATTAAATCTTTTACCTCAACCTAAGATGTACATCCAGTAGCTGGGATCATGTAAAGTGTTGGTTGTCAGGGGTACTGATGGAATGAAAAGAGATGTACCTGAAACAACAATCTCCAACATATGAGTTTTGGTATCTGAGTGTACCAGAATAGAACTGAAACTGCTTTTGCCTACAGTATATTATGAGTCAGTTACAAAGATGTCTCTAGTGATTCAGATACATAGATTACACCCACAGTTTTGTTCATTGTCACAAATTACTAGGGGTCCAGCCGGTTTTGGGATTGGTTGGTATTGCGTTATTCTTTTTTGGCATTACTAAGAGCTAAAAGCAATATAAGCATGGAAATATAACATACAGGTACCAAGATAACCACAACTCTTGTAACAGGTATGTATATGTTGCAATTACTGATTGTGATATAAATTTGATGCAGACTGACAGAGATTAACAGCAGGGAATATTTAGAGCATCATGCTGCCATGTTATCAGAAAAGAAGGAAAGAATGGATCAGAATCCCCATGAAGCCTGAAAGCATCCGAAACCTCTTTTCATTTTGGTTCCTATCCTACTGCTGTACCATATGGAGTGAAAGTGGGGTAAATTGATCGTGAACAACCAAAAATTTAAAAAAATAAATAAAAAATCTGCAACACATTGTGATTTGGTTCAGTTTGGTTCTTATTGTTGCAGCATTACATTTTCAATAAAAAGCGAGTGCAGAGAGCTTTATACTTGCCACCTGCACTGGAAGAGAGGTGTTAGATAGTATCAATTGTTACTAGCATATCCAAAAATGTTGTATAATCTTTATAATGCAAAAATTCAAATAATTTATATGGATGATGGTCTTCCTAACTACATTTATTTATTTTTAATTTTTTTGCAAGTTTCGATAGGCTTTATGAATAATATTCCCCTTGTCAAGTGAGTTTGTCCTGACATACTAGATGAAACCTTTGATACCATAATCAATTGCTTTATTTCCCCTTTTAGGCTTTTTTTGGATTAGAGGGTGTGGGGAGTGGAAAGTTGAGGTTGTCTGGAGTGGAAGTGTGAAGAAAGTTGATGTTGTTTGGAGTGGAAGTGTGAAGAAAGTTGATGTTGTTTGGAGTGGAAGTGTGAAGAAAGTTGATGTTGTTTGGATTGGGGTATGTTAAAGTAAATGTGTGAGAAAAATTTATTGAAATTGGTGAGTGATGTGATGGTTGTAAGAATATTATAAATTTTTTTGAATAGTAAAAATGGTAAGATTACAAATTAACTCTATAGAAAAAAAGAATAAATAATGATTAATTTTTTTTTACATATTTTAATTAATTAAAATAATTTTAAGTTTCATTTATAAATAATTATTTTTATTTTTATTATTATTAATAATATTTAATATAAAAATAATAATAATATTATTATTGTTTATTAAAATTATTTGATTTACATTTATTATCATTATTTCAGTTAATATTATTATTTAAAATTTTATTATCATTTTATAAATTAATTTTAAATATTATTATTATTTTAATATTTTTATTATTAGTATTAATAATACTTTATATTTGGATTATAATTTGATGATTTTTATATTTGTTAGATGCTGACGTTCCTATTTTTCTTTGCAATTTGCTAGATGTGAACAGTATTTTTGTGTTTAGCATCACTCGCTAGCATTTCCAACAATAAATCTGTTCAAACAAACACATTGTTAGTGTTTAGATAAAGTGCAGTCACCTAGGCCAGCATAAACATTTGTTATTTTTATAGATGTTGATTATATTCATATTATAAGAAAAATATATTTTCCGTCCTTGTGTTTTAAAATTTGTCTTTGGTCAGTCCTCTAATTTTTTAAAATGTGGTTTTAATATTTTTTTATATATCAAATTGAACATTTACGTATAGTTTTCTATTATTACAAATTGATGAAAAAAATTCATATATAATATATTTTTAATCTAAATTGAACATTTCATGATAGCTTTTTACTGTCATAAAATTAATAAAATGACTAATTTCACATATTTATTAAAGTCTGAAAACTAATTAATCAATTTTTAAAAGTATTGAGCAAAACCAAGTTTAAAAACAGACCAAAGGCTAATTTAACCAATGCACAAATCATGAAAACTCCCCATTAAAATTGTAAGTATTTTCAACATGTTATACAGTTTTTATAAATTAATTTCTTAGTTTCACTTTTAATTTGTGAAAAATATATTTCTTTTTTTCGTTTTAAAAGTATTTTTGAACAATTTCAAACAAAAATTAGAGCCAAAAGTTGCAACCAAACTAATCATAATAGATTTATCCAACAAAAACTAAACTTAAAATATTTATTACCACTTAACGAAAATGCAGGTGCTCTTTTTTATTATGTTATTTTATTGAGTTAAAATTAAATTATTGTAATAATTATTATCTCGCATATTAATATATATTATATATATTAAATTTAATATTTATCTAAACCATATTTTTTTTAATTTATTATTTTTGTGTTGTTTCGTTTAAATTTAAAATATTATTTAAAAATTAAATAAGAATTTAAAGTCATAAAAAATAACAAATGATATGCGAGGGATAAAGATGAAGAAATGAGATAAAAAAAATAAAGTAATTTTTACTAATATTAAAAGATATATTAGAAAGTAAAACGTGTAACAAAAATTTCCACTATCATTTCTTTGATCACTATCATAATGAAGGTCACTGTCATTATATTTTGGTTTTTAATCTCAAATGAATTATTTTTAATATAGATTTAATTGCTACAAGTTATTATCATGACGTTAACATATAGAAATAAAACCATTTAACATGTACTGGGGTTTTCATTTTCTGCTTTCTTTCTCTATTAGTAATCAACTGAAGCACAGGAGACAAAGTTAGCTATGGGAAGAAATTAGTGAATGAAGAACAAAAGAATAAAATTGAATGGATGTTTCTACAGCAGAAATTGTCTTCCAGTAGTCCTTCTCACAAATTAAATGCTTACTTGAATTGGCACACCATTGTTCCGTTATTAGAAAAGCGGAATGGCACTAGGGCCGTTCATCCAGTCTTCAACACGCTTGATGGAACCTACAAAAGAGGATAAGCAAAGAGTTATAAAAACAAAAAGTCATTGCCAACCTTGCGAACTGCCAAACCATCGAAGCGTTAATTAAACTAAAATACGCTAAAACTATAACGCCAGGGTGAGTAACTTATTCTTAAATGGTGTTTTCAGCAACTACTGAATAATGGCAGCCAGCATATGGAATGCAAGAGGGCCAACAAGTTAACGAATTCAGTCCCCCATACAGTGGAACACAGTTCAAATTAAACGTAACTGTAATAACAACTAGGCAATTCCACATTCATTTTAGATCATTCGTAACTATAAAGTCAATACTAAATTACAGGGAATGTTTTGCGCTTTTTCAATAGCTAAAGTTTTGAGACAAGTTTATATAACTCAACAAATCCCTGATTTTCCAGAAACAAACCGAGCTTTACAAACAATAAATCCAAGAACAGGAAGCATGGGATAACAGAAGAACTTTCTTTGGTTTTAATGGATGCGGTTTAGTGACATTAACAACTATGAAGAAATGGATTACCTTGACATGATGAGGCATGATCTTGACATCAAATGGAACATGAAGCCATGCTTCAGGTGAATGCAAAAGAAAATTCTCTGGCTTGCTGGTATAAACATCTGCATACTGGTGGATGTGATATGCAAAAGCGGATTCTTGTCCTGTGCTAGTCAGGAATGTTGCTCCAAAACTTCGATTAAACATCATCTTCATCTTGCTGCGTGCTTTTTGTCTCTCCTCATTAAGTTCTTCCAGAAGTGAATTGAAAGCAGGAGTTCGCAGACCACTAGATGCAGTTGCGTGCAATTTACCAAGTAATTCTTGTATTATATGAAACTTTGCCTGCATTTTTCAACAGATACAATGCATAAAATGTCACAGCTCTAACAGCAGTTGAAGAAATAAATTATACTGTTATTAGTCAACCAAAAAGACTTTTTTTTACCTTTTATAGTAAGTAATATAAAAGAATTCATTTAAGCCTTTTTTTCAATAATATTAAATTAAAATGTTTGACACAACCAATTAATTATTTTTGTGGTTGTACAAACTTCCATAATGTCCACAGGTTTCAGAACATCTGTGATTTTAACTTGAAGGCAGAGAAATGTAATAATTTTCACACAAGTAGGCTCACAAAGAATGAAGACTACACCTCAAGAACTACTATTAATCCCAAAATTCTCCTAAATCACTCACACCTCAAGCTCCTAACATAAGAGTAAAATAGTATTTAGTTTGCGAGTCACCGAGTTTTCAATACAATACAACCACTCAGGGAAAACAGGAAACCATCTACATTATATGAGCTAAAAAGCATGAAGTTGTAGAGAAATAATGTCAATATGCACAAAAACGAGAAGTTACCTGCTCAGAACGGTAGGTATCTTCATTTTGCATTTGAATTTCACTCTGCATTAGTAAAGAAACAAATTCATAAAGGTCTATTTTCTGATGTTAACAACGACAAAAGGCATGCATCAGTTCCTAATTAAGAAACACATAAATTTGAAAGAGCATTCAGCAAGCATAATTTAACTTTAAAAAAATTGTCAATCTCAATTATATTAATAATGTAGATACTGCATAACCAACAGGAATTCTAAAGATTCATATTCATCTTTAGCAACTGTGTAACCAACAGACACATTGAAGACTCAACTCAACTACTACTATTCTTTAGATTCATCATGACCATCATCACATGTACAAAGAACGGTATATTAAATCTTACTTTTACTAAGGTCAGCTTTCATATAAATGAAAAATAAAAAATTCTTCGACAGCATGCTATAAATTCATTATCATTGTCTAAGTTGACAATATATTAATAAATGAAGAACAAAACAAGCACAATGATGCAGAAAACCGAGTAACCATTTCCTGAACCACAATGATGCCCCCTCTGATCTGGTCTATCAGAAGTCATGAGAAATAATGACAAGCAAGCTCAAAAATCTATATGAAAATGGATTAGATGGCACACATGCCTCTAGTTCATGGATGATTGCTGCTGTACGCCAACCTGCCTTTGATGGGCCTCTCAAGTCGCTAAATAGATGATCTCCAAAATATATCACCTAATTAAAAATACGAATATTGGCATTTTAGGGACTCCTTGTGAAAGAATATTTATGCCAAATTCCATATTTGCTTCATAATTAAAAATTAATGTAAGTAAATGGAAATTTTACATACGATGGTTTATTATCAGACATCAAATAAAGCATACCTCTGGGCCGTTCCACTTGGTTATTTGGAGAAAGGATTTGAGGCATCCGTGATAATAAATTTTACCTGGAAGAAATTCATCAACCTTGGTAAAAGTTAATGTGTCCTTCTCCTTGTCGTAACAACTGCGTTCAAGAGCATGTTTCAGGACCTTTGCAAAGAATTCAAAAATTCAAGAATATAAATTCAAAGAGATAATAATGGAAATAAATTATTAGCAAAAAATAATTCGCAAAAAAAAAAATCCACGTCAGCTACATGTCAGCCAAATTATTTGTTTCTAGTCCTTCAATTACTTACTTCTAAAGAAAGCCAAATTTAAATTATCTAGTCCTGAAGTAAGTTTTATTATGTCCTTAATAAAAATAAATAAAAGGTCTATAGCACAATGTGTCCCCCAAATATACTTTACTTAAAAATATATCAGAATCAGAATAAGAAGAATTAAGTTAGAATATAAAACAAGCTCCATATCACATAAGATAAAACTACACGAATAGGATACAAACCGGAATGGATGCTCAGATGTATAAAATTGCGGTTTGTTGGCCTTAGCAATCACAACATCAAACAATTCCATCCAGGAGTCTCTACAATCCATAGAATCCTAATCAACATTCAAGAATAAACTCAAGGAAATTATGTCCAGAAATGATAAGTGCTAAACAATCATGAACCACAAAAATTACATTTAAAAAAATTAGGGAGCTTTCAAACAAACAATTTAAGAGACCTGACTGTCAGTGTTAGGTGTCAGTCAACTATCTCAGTAATACATGTACTATACCATAATTCCAGCATACATCTTCCTTTCCCTCTAAAAAAGTTCAGGGTATGTCTTAAGTAAATTCCATATTTTCGTTCATGAGAACTAGAAGCATAGATCCCAGAATATAATAATTTTACTCCAGAACACTAAAGGATTAAGAGTGAAATAATTGAAAATAGTTCACAGAGAAAAACCAGGTTATAGTTAACGGCTACCACAAATGACATCATGGACAAATAGAGAAGTGATGTATGTGGCTGATGGCTCCAAAGAGTAAATGGGCCTAGCAAGCCTCTAGTCCATGAATTGGGCCACAAGTTAAGATGGGGAAGGGTGTATGTGAGAAAGAAGAGTAGGGATAATGATGTGGAATGATTAGGAAGGGCGATTAGTTAGAGAAAAGAGAGGGAATATTTTCTGTGATTAGTATCAGGTGTAGAGAGTGGGGAGGGCATTCTATTTTGTTGTTTGTTGGATAGAGAACTTTTGTTGGTTACTCTAGAGGATCCTAGCTCTGGACGGTAGGATTGTTTATCTTGCTGTATCTTTTTTCTTGCAACCAAACAGAATCTCAAAGCTACCATTATCTTCCATTTCCTTCTATTCCGTTTGCTTATTTTGTGGTGGGATCAATGGCGCCTTTATAGCAAACTACTAATAAATATAATTGGTTTAACACATTTTCCCCTGATAAAGAACAATCTGCTAAGAAATGTGAGCACCATCCTAAGGTTTGTGGATATATATTCGTTACAATAACGTATAATACCATAACTCCTTTATCCTCCACAATATTCTGATGAAATTTGATATTCATCTTCACAAGCTACTAAATTCAAATAGTGCATGCAATCAGCAAGAAAAACTGAAATGTATAGAAGATCTCCATTCCAGATTTCTTCATCATCTAAATGTAAATTACAATCATCATAACAGTTATAACTGAGCACATTCATTATTATACCAATACTCTTTTTGCACTCTTTGAAGAATAGTGTGCAACAAGATGAAAGAAAAGAACGCGTATGTATTTTAGAGATGGAGCTTTGAATCTGTTGAATCTATTGAACCATGGGATTTATTGTGTGTAAACAATTATTGGGCAGTATCTCTTCGCAAAAGATTACTAAACTTCAATTGGTAAAGTGGGACTGAAGTCATAATAAAAAAATTCATAGGTTTTGTTGGAAATAGAAACCTTTACTGTTTATTATCCTTCAATGTATAGTAGAAAGTTGTGATACTTGAACAGTTCTCTTGAAAAGTAGGATGTATTATTATCTTTGTAACCATTCCTATTGTAAATAAATCAATGTTCTAAGTGGAAAATACACTTAAGAACATTCAGGAAATTTCTTTTCTAATTTTCTCACAAGTCTAATTACTCATTTGGTTCCTATAGTTACACAAACTTTTCCTTGTAGTCCTTGTACTTGAATTGAAAATATCCTCTTTTATTCCCAACACATATAACTTATAATACCTTTTAGTCCTCTTTATAAGGACTAAATGGGATATTTTAAGAATAGGGAATATAAAGAAAAAGTTTTATAACTATAGAGACCAGATAAGTAATTAAACCTAAATACAAAATGCATGATATGGTCTCCTTTCTGTCAAATACCTCTAACATAAAACGCATTCCTCCATCCACAAAGTAATAAGGAGAATTAGTCAATAAGAAAAGCTTCTTCCCCCGCTCCCTTAGCATCTTAAGAAAACGTAATATCTTTCCCTGAAATATTCATCACAGATGACAAAAAAAAAAACCACAAACTCTCAATAGTAAAATAAAATAATTCAATCTGATAATAAGACAACATGAAGAAACAATGTCTATCTTGATAATAGATAGTACGATAGTCAAAATAAAACTTAAATGGATTAAGATAATAGATCCTGAAAGAGCATTTTGCTCATATTGTGACACCATTAAACACATTCAGTGATACCAATTAAGGGTAATGAATAAAATGGATGAACTTACATTTTTCACCAAGTATCTACGTGGATCAGATAGAATTCCTCGATGAACCAGGCCACTTCGATGGACATGTTCAATTGCACGAACAACATCTTCATATACATAGGAAGGATCAAATTCTAGCTTAGCATCAATAAAGTACTGCACTATATCTGCAAGAAGGCATGCCTACAGAGTAACAATGCAAACAATCAGTTCTCAACTTAGATAGAAAGACACTTCGTAAGTCAATAGACAGCCCAAGAAGAGGCAGATGAAATTGGAGAAGGAGATTTTTTAACTTTCAATAGATTTTTCAAATTTCCAAGGGAATCAACTCCATAATAGGAATTTTCCCATAAACCCATAATAGGAGTTTGCCCTTAAATTAGTAATGTAAGTTTTATAATTTAAAAAAATTGGTAACATAGTTTTTCTCCCTTGGTGGTAGAGGTATAGCTTACTTACCCTAACAGTCTAAGAGATGTGCTTAGCTATTCAAAGTACAAGGACAACTATGTACTTGTTATTTCTTTAGTAGTTTAGTTAGCTTTGCTTGGATACAAGAGTGGGAAAGGGGAGTGTTTGACCACTTCTTCCCACACCCACGCCTCTCTACATAGGGAGCACTCGTGAACTTCAGCCACAACATTGATCATTTGCAAAATTGAGTGAATTTTGTGTAGAGTGTGATTTTCTTCCTTCTTGGAGAGTTCTTATCTTGAGTAAAGACTCTAGTATGGATCTTTCTTTGTTTATGTCATGATGAGTCACACATATGTTTGTTAACCAAAATTCCTAATTGAAGCATTTCTTTTTTAAAAGGTAAACGTCTCTTTTTAGTCTTCTTCCTTCTCCAAACCATTCTTGGTTTCCTTCTCTTCTTGCTGTTTTGAGCTTGCGCACACCTCCTCCTTTAGCCATCAAGATGCATCTCTCTTGCAACCAAGAACAACACCTTACAAAGAATTAAAGCCTGCCTTGCTTTCAAGAACCTTTCCCTCCTGAACTAAACTTAATCCTCTGGGTCTCCTTAGATTACCAACATCAAACCTTCACCATAATTCAAATAATTTTCACCTTATGCTTCCCATGTTTGGCTGAGATATCAAACCAAGTTAGGATCCAAGAATTCGAGAAACCTTATCCTAACCTCTCCTAACAGCTTCCACAACCTATCGTTGTGCTTACCTCCAAGTACCAATCAAGAAATTCAACAAAGCCGAGACCAAGCCCACCATGATGAACCATCAAGAATCAAGCCAAACCATGTCCAACAAGAAAACCTTCAAGAACTCACCAAGATTCCTAACTAGTGCAAGTTCTTACATCCAACCCCCACAAGAGTATAAGAAGGTCTCCATCACTTTCAGTGCAACAGTCAACAACATAATAAATGCTCAATTGAAGAAGCAAGGGTAATTGGGATTGAATATACTAGGTCAAGTCTCATTAAGGGTGGGTGCATTTGGATAAACATTTTGAAAAGGTAATTCTGTGATATAGCTTTTTTTAAGAGTTTATTTGCAGAAGCTATTCTTGTTAGCTTATTGGAAACCAAAACTACTTTTTTGGGTTTTTTTTTTCAAAAATAAAAAACATTTAATCATCAGACAAATATTTAAACACATTTTTTACTTTTTCCCTTAAAAAGTAAGCCCTTAAAGGAAGTAATTTTTTTTTTCTTACAAGATTTAATTTTGCCCTACATTCTATGACTGCTTCTTATGGTACAGTGGCTCAAATCAAACACAGAAAGATACTGCAGCATGGCCATTCTGGATATACGTTGAGGTTGACATGTGGATGGCAGTCAATTACTTGTTTACGCAACTTTATGACATGCATAATCGGAATAACAATGATCTTCTTTGACATATGAAGAAGAGTACAAAACTCACTGGATAAAAGTTCTGAGGCAAAGCTCCAACATTACACAGTACTAAAGCAAAAGTTATTATTTAATAATAGGATAACAAGGAACTAACCTCACTAAAGCAGAAGAAATCCATCAAACCAACAAGTGATCGAGCTTGATCACGACCAATATGCCGTGTGCCATATATTTCATGTATTTCCCTTTGACTTAGCTGTAAAATTATTCAATTGAAAGAAATTACTGGCACTATTTTAATTTCTGTAACAACAGACAAACCATGCTCACTGACGCTTGTCAAATAGAACTGCCATTTAATTCGTCCTTGTGCAATCTATAAAATAAAACTCACAGTTCCAATTGTATGTGAATTATGGAAACACTTAATAGAGTTTAAAACCAAATAAATTATAAAAAGGCTAATAAGGTGCATTCAACTGCCAATGAAACAAAAGAATCAGTTCCAAATACCTTCCGTCTACCATAGAAGCATTCATCCAGCTCAATCGAACCAAAGAAATCCAGCTTCATGAGGCACCCTTTTACCTTATCATAGTACAGGCCTCTAATGGGGAAAGCTGGATCATATTTAAAACTCAAGCAAACCTCCGGATACCTAAGCTGAAAGAAGCAACAAGACGAGTAAGGAAAGGAACCAGAGTCATAAAAACATACAGCAGGAGCGCGTTGTCAGAGCTAACCTCATCAACCAAATATTCCTTCGCAAGGTCATATATCAAAGTCTGCAAATGCGACGAGTAATGCGCCAAAGTGTAATCATAGTCGAACCCATAAACTTGCAATTTATCCAATCTCAAGTTCTTATTCACATATATGCCTAATCAAATAAACATAAGATTAAAAAAAAAAACTATCAACATAATTCCGAAAAGAAATATTGAAGAAACAAACCTTTAGGATTCAATTTTGGCATTCTTCTGAGCGCATCCGGAATGGTGAGAAAACTCTGTTTGACGGCTTCGAATTCGCGACGGAGCGCGGATATGTCTTCCTCATCGGACTTCAGTAAACAATGTTGCGAAGATTCAACGACGCTGTAGCTTCGAGAGCTTCCCGAAAACCCTGAACCAAACACGCCTCAGCAAAACGGTTTCTGACGTAGTCGTTAAAGGCGATTCGTCATTAATTTGTTCTATTTCTACTGTTCGTTTACGGAATAAAATTCAAACAGGTAAAAGGCATAATAACTGCAAAAGGTAAAAATAAAGAAGGAAAGTGATGATAGGGAAAAGACCTTGGTGGAGTGGAGAAGGTGAAAGGAGCTTCCCCTGTGAAGAAGGAAAGAGAAGAATGAAAGAGTGTGGTTGAAGGAGAAGGAATGAGAGTATTGTAGCGTGATACGTACGTGTATGGAGAAACACAGAGGGAGACGGATACGAATACGAAGAGAGGCCATTTGATTGGTCTTCGTGCAGGATTGAAACAAAGATTGAGGAAGAAAAAGGAGTTTTTGTGTTTGTATTGAGAAAAGTGTGTGTATGTGTATGGCCAGAAACTGCGAATAACGTACCCTTGCTTTTACGCGCCCATTTCCCAACGATTTTTTTATTTTTATACATTCACCATTGATCCTCTCCGGTCAGAAACTGAAGGGTCGGATTTAAACATCTCACCCATTTATGTTTTTATCTTTCTTTCATATAAAAGTGTTAAATTTAATCAACAGTTTAGATTTCATTCAGTGTTTATGTAATTGTAGAGGATCTTCTTGCTGCCACAAAAAATTAATTAAAAAAAGTCAAAGAAAGAAAAGTAGGAATAATAAGGATATTATGCACTGGGTGTATAGTATAGACAGAGAAAATAATAATAAAGCGAGAAAAACTGATAAATAATAATTTAACTATTATTTTAGTCTGGATCAGTATTTATTTTGTTTATAATTATAATTATATTTTTAAATAAACGAGATTCTAACATTATAAATTATATTATGTTTAAAAATTTAATATATAAACTATATTTATATTTAATAATTAATTTAAATTATAATGTAAAGTTGTTTTTAAATTGAAATGAATACATAATTAAAAAAATAAATATAAAAAGGCAAAGATAGTTTAACATGAGTGAGGGAAATGCTTTCACCCAATTATAAAGTGTACGAAATATCTCTTTTAAGTAAAGAAAAAATTAATAGTATTAAGAACTTTAGTTAAGAAACCGAAATTGAGTTATAAATCTAGAAGCTATTTTCTAGATGTAAAAATATTTTTCAGATTCTATATATTTAAATATATTATAAATTATATAATTTAAAAGGTATTTTTAAAAAATATCTTCTTGATTTTACAATTTTGAATATACTTTTTTTAAGTGATACACTTTTAAATTGTAGAATTAAAAAGTAATTTTTTTAATTCAAAAATATATTTTAAATTTTACAATTAAAAATATATTTTTTCTAATTACAAAAATTTAGAATCGAATTCTATAATCAGAATATATGTTTTTTACACTGGAAGAGAGGGGTGTATGTAGGGTCATTTTATAGACACTTTGGAGCTAGTGGGAGAAATTTGGAGTTGTAGAAGAATTTGCATTTACCTTAACAGATTACTTACAAAATGTACATCACATTACTCTGGTTCAGTATTAAATGGACTACATATGATTCGGTCTTATAATAATCAACACATCATTTTAACCATTTTTAAAAAATTAAAAATAAAGTTCAAATAAACTTATATAAACAAAATAAAAATTATACATTTATATGTATTTTAATTTAAATCACATCAATAAATTAAAAAACTTATGCAGTGATCTGGTATATAAATAAATATGAATAAATATATATTTAAAAAAATACTTTAATTTTAAAAATATAACAATTGTTTTATAAAATGATAGAATTAGATCGTACTTTTATTTATTTTACCTACCTCATTTTATAAAGCTTTTGAATCGATGCATAATCAATACACACCATTTTTCTCTTTGAAAAGCAATATTTTCAATTGAAATTTTAAATCTAATCAATTAAATTGATTAAAATTTATTCACCGAATTGAATCCAATAAGAACCAAACCCATCAAAATTGAAGGTGACTGTTTCAAACACTAGACTTGTGGTTTTAAAATTTGTTGAACCTAATCAAATCATGTACTTTTCATTGTTATTTTACCCCTAATTTAACCATGTACTTTATTTTAACCCTTGAATTTATCCATGTACTTTTATTTTAACCCTTAAATTTAATCATGTTAACTGTTATTTAACTAATACTTAATTAAAATTTTAGGGATACTTCCGTGAACTAAACTAAGTTTAAGTACTAAAATAATAATAAATAATTAAGTTCAGACACTACAATAATAATAACTGTTTAAGTTTTAAAACAACTTTACTTATTTCGTTTTTCTAACACTAGTGTGACAAAAAAACTACACTTCAATAACTCTTTTAAATTTTAATACTTCAAAGAATTTAGTTCACAATAAATTAGGATTTCAAATAATGTGGTGTATCCTTAGATTTTTTGCTATGGTCCTAGGTTTCCAATGTTCGATAACTTTGAGGAACTGTCGTACATAAGATCTTATATTTAACTATTGAAATTAGAACTAAATACTCTTTAAAAAAAATACGATTCAGAATTTTATACGCCTAGCATAGCCTCTATATCAAACAATATGATCAAAATAAAAGCAAAAAAATCGGGAGTTAAAAATAGTACGTGAAAAAGTATCTTCTATTTTAGTTGTAGCTGCCCTGTGAGCGAAGGGACTTCCTCATTGCATATTAGTTTCTTGTACTCTACGACATAAGATGCTTTTCACGAGTTCCAAACTCCTCCAAAGCAAGCTACCCATATGATGCCCATGGAATCTATCTTTTTAAAGAACATTAGTTTTAGATCCACTGATTTTAATAAGAACTAACGAAGGTTAGACATAGTTTAACAAATTTGATTATATGAGACACTAAAATTCCTATGGAAATTAACTATTTAGTGCTTCATGCACACTTCAACTTCTTTTTTTAGGTGGTTCGTACTTCATGCATAGCTCTACGCCCTATTACTCCCTTTTTCATGCCAACTAAGCAAAAGAAAATAAGACCCACATCAAAAAAACCAACCTCCTATCTATCCTTTCGCATTGACAGGGAGATCCATACTGGAGAAATTATTTATTCTTCCTTCTCGATACTATCTCTGATGCCCAAGCTTTGCCAGTTTCAGTCTGGAACTTTCCTGCAAAAGGGCAAAATTTTCCCCAACACATTATCAACACTATTTAACCATAAAAAGCAGAAAATTGATACTTCGTAAACAAGTGAAAAATCCATCCAACATCTTCCAATACAAGATCAACTCCTAAACAAGTGAACAAAAATATGCAGAATATCAAAGTCATAGGATAAATTCCCAAATCAAGTAAGCGACTTAGAAATGTCGACTTTGAGATGTTACATATGACATTCCATCTCATGTTAGCGAGCAGTTACTGCTGAAGCTTAACATTGTTATTCCACACACACACAAAAAAGGCAGGTAAGAGAAAATCATAAATGTGGAATTTCTTTTTATTCACAAACACCCTCATATCCAGCCTCCATCATTCAATTTCCGAACACAAACAAATAAACCACACTCTGAAAAAATTCATACCAGCAGTTGACTGGAAAAACTCATCCAAATCTTTCCCCTGCTCTGCAAAAATTCAAGAAAGAAAATTTCAGAAGATCTAAACCGTGTGATTATTACACTGAGAGAAATAACCAAAACACTCCTTCATTCCAATGTTTACTAGTATAAATTTTGAAGTCTAAATGCATTGTGTACTAGAATTCAAAACTAGTAGGATGCAACCTGTATTGTTATTCCCCACTGTATATCATTACAAATGAGTAGTCAAATTCAATACCAATCATCATATAAGTATGTAGCAGAGGATATTCTATTCAACCTAACGGAAGAAGAAACATATAAGGGTATTATATTTGAAATTCTATGAAAAAAGGCACAATATGACATAAAAATACTGATTACAAACATTTGTATAAAAAAATATATGAATCCACAGTTAAATAGTTGTTTGTTTACCCTTATCATCCTTTTTTAATTTAACATATCATTAATGATATCCATAGAAAACAAAACCCGAAAAATTCTAGCAAAATCTTAGATATAGTAGCTAATTTGTTGATGAACATGGAAAAACTCGTAAGTTGTCACGCCTCTGATCCTCCACCAAGTTTGTCTTAATTATGGAGGCCAACCCACCCAGTCCAGGAGAACCATGTGCTCAAAAGTTTAAGACGTCCTAATCTCAACATCACTTCAATTATATAAATTCCTTAACATATATAGATTAATTTGTTGATATTCATTATTAGAAGAATTGAAAAACTACTCAGATGATTTAACAAGGCCTGAATATGATCATAATAACTGAAAAAGATATGAAGAAAAATAAAATTGAAAAAATTGTCTCACCATCTTCGTATTCCAAAGCTTGGAGTATCATCTCAACCTGTATGGAACAGAATTTATGGAATCAGGATAACTAGTTGTGAATATGGTGAGACCCAGAGGTATTGAGGCAAAAATGTGACAATAATTTTAAATAAATTAACATCTTCTGTCTGATAGAATATTAACAATAAATGCAATAGTGGAACAGCATTATCACATAATATACCACCTTCCCCCTTTTAATGAACATAATTCATGAATCACAATACCTCATTATTAAAATGGATCAAAAAGGGATCCTAAGCCTAGCTCACTTTGATGGGACATGGCAAGTTTTCAGGATAAGTTCAATAACCCCCATCCCCCCATCAATGGAACAGCCCTTTTCCCATTCCCCCAGTTTCTCTCTTCACTCTCTGTACCCCTCACGAGGACCACTTGATCACTTAGGCACCAAATTACACACAACACAACTCAAGAGTTATAACCCCGATATGATTCTGAAAGACAATAGCAAAAAAGCCACCAACCTTGTCAAGGTCCTTGACGAATTTAGCTTCTACAGAAGAATTTGATTCATACTCCATCCACAACTCAGTTATTTCCTTTGCTTCAATACGACAATTTAATTAAAAAGAGGTGAGTTTTCGTTATCCACACATTAACAAACTCATGTAAAGATTACAGAGTGGAAAAAATACCTGTAGATCCTCCTCCAAGTACTTTACACATATGATCTAATGCTGCTTGTTCTCGTTGACTCTTTTCTGTTTTAGACACCCCATCCAGTGGGGTTATGTCCCCAACAATTGCTGTTAAACAAAGCACCAAAGAGAACAAATAAAACTGCCGATCTGTACTATGAAGAGAGAGCATGAGAAATATGATGATATTGTTAAACACTTGTATTAAAGCTTCTAATAACTTGAAAACCCAAATTAGGGGTTACAAAAGCAATGTGAATTTACTTGCATCAACTCAACAGCTAGGACTAAGTAAATCGGGTTTACTTGTGTCGACTTCTAGTATTTTAGGTTTTAGGCATTTATCAAGTTCTCATCGAGTGTAACATGAAAACAGAATAATAGAGGGCAGAAAATACATGTGTATGAATGTGTGTGTGTGTGTATATATATATATATATTAGTTTCTAGGTCACTAACCGGTTGGCATCATAACATAACTTGTTGCAGTCAGGGTTTCCATCTAGAACACTATATATTACATAACGAATTTATTTCAAAATTTAAACCTAAACTTGCTCTTGTACTCGCTCAATCTCGTCCACTGTTTCAAGTTTATTTACATTTCCAGCTGAATTTAGCCTAACTTATCCACAAAATTATGTCATAATTCATAACAATACTTAGGTATGCAGAACCACTCTTACCAGCCATAAACAATTAACTGAAAGCAAATGGCAGATTGGCATACCTTCTGCAATGTCATGAACAATAGCCATTTTAATGCACCTGAGGTTAACGAACACAAATAAGTTTAAAAAAACCTACCTCGCTTTATATTGCTATCAAGTGTATTACAGAAATAAAGTCATTAAGAAAGGTATAATCATCTAAGGTAAAAGGAAGGTGAATTAACTTGTTTCGGTCGACACCAGGAACATCTGATGCAATCAACGCCATCAAGCCCATTCGATACATATGATCAGCAATAGATTCTGGATTCTTAACATCTTTTCGTACCCACCCAGTTCTCTTTGTTGTCTGTTTAACATACCACACAGTACTCAAACAAGTTAGAGCACTACAAAAAAAATACGAAACGAAACAGCATAAGTGAAAAATCTAGCTTTTATTGAAGCCACTTAATGTCAAACAAATGCAACCAAATTTCATTCTGAAATCAAGCTTAGGTTAACTAGTACTGACAGTTTTCGGAATCAAAATTAAACAGCCGTTTTCTCGATAATTTCTCCGGCATTTCTGAAAAACAAAGAAGTACTACATCGGCAAATAGAAAGCTCGTTTACGGATAAGCACCTTGAGGCGGTGACAGATGGAGAGGAAGTCAATGGCGGAGGAAGCAGAAGGAGCGCCATCCGCATGAGAAGGAGAAGTGGCCATGCGACAAACCCTAGTGCAAGTAGATGCAGATTTTAATTTAAAGAAGGCGGTAGAAAGAAAAGGAACAGGCGCACGGGAAAGAAGAGGGAATCGCATTCCACTCGATTCACTTCTCTCCAGATCTTGTGGAAAGTAGTAAGTAGAACAAGGTACAAGGAAGGATATGTCATGAATTGCGAAGAAAATTATCCGGAATAATTAATTTTATAAACAACGGTAAAATTAAATTTAAAACATTTAAAAATGTAGTATGTGTTAAAATATAGTCTTTGAAATTTTAATATAGACGATATTATTAAAAAAATAACAAACTGTAAGTTGAAATCTATTTGTAATAAAAAAAATTTATAAATATAAACTTGAAGGATCTAAAAAATAATAGTAGAGTAGAAGTGATACATTTTAAATGACATCTAAATTTTTATTATTAAAATGAAAAAAGTATATAAATAGAAAATTTAGTTCCTCATATTTCATTTTAAAAGAATCACCATCTGATCAAAATCTAAAATATAGTAAGTTCATTTTTTTGTCTTTTCTTTTGAGTCAAATTTTGAACTTTTCAAGTTGTCTCTGTCTATGCTTTGCATATAAAAATTTTAGTTTCAGGGTGAATCTATGTTACCTTAGGGTTTTAATGATAGTTAGATTTTTTATTAAGATTTTGTGGTATAGGTTAATTATCTTTAAGGGTTTTTGGTAAATTTGGAACTCTTAGTGAACATTTGCTCAAGTAAAGGTAAGGGAAGCTAGTCTTATTTTTTTAAATAGAATATTAGGTTAAAAGATCTGAATGTGAAGGTGATGTGGTCACCAGTTTCAATTTTTGCTTGCAGGATTGTCTCTTTTAAATAGTAAAGTAATATATTGACTAAAATGGTTAATTCTGAATATTTTATATTGATTTTAAGGTGAATAAGTTGTTGAAAGTGTTTCTGATTGAAGATTGAAAGTGTTTTAATGAATACAAGTGAGTTGAAGCTCATTACGAGACATCCTGACTCTCCTGATATAATATAATCACATAGATGAAGTTATTAGTTATTCAGTTGGTGAGAGTCAATGGATGCTCATATGACTTTGTTTATGGTTTGAAATATAATGTGGTATTTCAGGTCATATGAATTTACCCTGTCATACTAGATGATGAGATATTGAGATGTTTATGCGCATGGTTGTATGGATTCACAACAAGTAGTTTGACAGGTGCAGTCTCAGGATTCTAATTTCAATACACAAGTCTTCCATAAGTAGAGTCAAGTGTCTGAGTATGTGAGTCAGTAGATATCTGACATGAATAATGTGGATGATAAATGTGAAAGACTCATGATAACTTTGTGTAAATTATGAGAATTTGATGGATTATGCTTCTTCTTAAAAGTTAAATTTATATCAAAATTCTTAAAAAATAGCTAGTTTACTTTGTGCTTTGTTTTGTGTTTGTTTTTCTTTAATATGTGATGATCGTGTTAATTTACACAGGAGCAAGTGAAGTTGTAGGTAACAGAGCTCCTCAGTGAGCCGCTAGAAGAACATATGTTTTTATGTTGAATGTTTTATTTTGTAAACTCTTGTGTATATATTAAATCTCTATAAAGAAGGATATCTTTTTGAGATACAAATATGAGAAAGTAGTATATGTTTATTTGTTAATTAGATATTATTTATTTTATTTTTATTTTATTATATATGGGTAAAATTAATGATGTTACATAAACAAAGGTAAATTATTTAGAGATAGAATGATGATGCTAATAATAAGTATATAATATAAATAGAAAGCATATAACCATAAATTAACTTGGAATGTCTATTTCATAACATGCTAATTTAGAGCATCATCTATACACTTTTACTATAAATATTGTCCTGATGATTTTCGTGTCTATTGTAAAAACAGATTTATTTATATATCCTTCCCAAAAAAAAAATATTACACACGAATAAAATAATAATAATAATAAATTAAGTTATTTAAGAAAATAATATAATAAAAATAATTTAATTATAAAAATATTTTTTTTATATTAAAAGAACATCTATAAATAAAAATGCACGTAAAAAAAACATCAAATTCAATAAATATTATATTTTTTTAGAATACTTATACTAACAATATTCTATTAAATACTATCACTTGATCTAATACCTAAGAGTCAAAACATCAATATAATTTCATTACAATTTACGTCGCATATCTACATTCGTATTTTAATATTTATTACTTGTATTCGAAAAAAATCACCAAATAAATCATTAAACTTCAATTAAGTATTTAAAATTTAAAAAATCCTATGTCTAGCTACTTATATTTTTCTATTTATATCTCTCTTTCTCTCTCTTTTATATATATATATATATATATTACTACTAAAAAGTTATTAAATAAAAAATAATTTTAGAAAAATAAAAAATAATTAATTTATATATTAACTAAATTAAATACTATTTTATAAGTAAAAAAATTATTGATATCTGATTAATTTCTATTATTCATAAATAGTTTCTAAATTTCTATCTAATTAATTATTGTAGCTACTGATTATTTAGATTTTAAAATTGATAGTTAAAATCTTGGTATTAATTAGATACCGACTTAAAAAATATTTATCAATAATAGAAACTAATTTAGATAAAAATATTTTTTTAATTTATAAAATAATATTTAATTTAATCAATATAACAATTAATTATTTTTTATCTTTAAAATTGATTTTTATTTAATATTTTTTTAGTGTATATACAGAGAAGGAGAGATATTTGTATTCATCATATTATTTATCTGCAAAGTAAATTTTTACATAAAAATATTTCTATTAATTAAAACTATAAATTAGATAAACTCTATTTATAAATAATATGTAATGGTGAAAGTTGCATTAGTTTTGTATGAAACGTTGGAATAATTATATCTAGAATCTCGGTTGAGTTGCATTGCGGCGGATAGGTGGGCTGTGTCCTGAATTTGGGTGGTTAATCCAAACCTAAACGATACTCTAAAAAAACCTATTTCTAAAATATTTCAAAAATTCAAATGTAATAATAGGCAAAAAAGTAGATATATTTATTATTTTATACATTTTCTCAGTCACTTCTATTTTTTTTATTAGAACAAATATTTACTATTAAAACACGCATTATATTAGTTAAATATTAAATTAGCATTTTTTAAAAAAAAATTATACTATTTTGTCATGTGAGTGTATATGTTTTCTAACATGAAATTTAATAATAATAAAAAACTAACATTTAATTGTGAATTATTTCATTAAACCTCGATCACAAATTTTTAATATATTCTTATAGATTCATAGTAATTTTCCCAAGATTCTAATTTTTGCTCTCTCCATTTTCCTTCTACTCGAACATAATAATTCATTTAAACATTTTGATGTTCTTTTCTTTCTTTGTTAATTATGCTAAAAAATACTAAACACGAACATATAATCGGATAGAAAGAAAGAAAAATGATTTTCTATGGTCTATTAGGGTATTTAAATTATAATCCCCTCGTGTTGTATAAATAATGTAGATTGCAACTTAAATGCTTCTAACTTAACCTCGTGAGACAACTTTGTGTTTATTAATTGAAATGAGAAAGTGATAACAAAATTGGTGTATAAGTTAAGAAACTCCCACGTTAAAAGTCAAATAATGTATTGAAAGAGATAAGTTTGTGTGTAGATTGTTCATTACCCAACCATCATCATAAAGGATGATCATTGGAGTGAGATTATTGTAATTGCTTCACAGATAGGTAAGTATATGCGTTGCAACTTAAGAAACGTGTTAGTATTATAGACGGTTTTTTATGTTTTTACTATTTTATATTCACTTGAAAGTAAAGAGAAAAATAAATAATTTAGCATCTTTATATTTACTTGTAAAAATGTAAATAAGAACGCAAAACATTTCTCAAATCAAACAACCTTTAATTAGGTTATTTTTTAATTGGGGGAAAAACAAGTAAAGTATTCTGTTACTAAAAATAGTTAAGTTGTAATTCATTAAGGCTTCTGAGATGCCAGGTCAGCACTAGGTATGATCTGGGTTATTATGCTAACAAAGTGTTTGAATATTACGAATGTCAAATATGATTGGTGTTGTTACTGTGTTGGAATTTTATTGTAATATGTTGAAATGATATTAAAATAATTTGAATGTGGAAAATTAGGATTTGTTTTATAGGTGTGTTAAATAATTTGAAAAGTGGTAGTTGAATTTATTTATTTTTATTTAAGTTCTATTTCATTTATTTAGTTGAGGTGTGTATAAGATGTAGGTTGGTTAGTTTTTTAGACTTTATTAGAAAAGAATGGTTGTCTTGAGTTTGACGGGTAAGAATTTAATTGTGGGCTTAAAGTATGGGTTGTAGCTGAAGTAATTTTAAAATAAAAAAATGGTGAACTTATTAGTTGATTGGGTGGAAGTAGAGTTTGGTAATTGAGTAAAAGTTCAATGATTAGTGGTATATTTTGCAACCCCGTTTAGATAGGTGTCTATATTTTTAATGCGTTAGTTCATCATTTTCTTCTGCCCTTGTTTTGTTAAGACACAGAAAGTAACCCTTGGTTTTTTAAGACACAGAAAAGTATAAATTAAGAGAAATTAACTTTATTCTTGGATTCCAATTTAGATTTTTAAGTAATGACTCAAATTTGTATTTGAGTGATATATTTGCATGTGATGTATGTGTGGATTGATTTGATATTTTGTTAATGGTAGACTTTTGAAGAGGTTATTGTTTTTTTTAGGATTTATAAACCAATACTTAAATTTGCCTTTTGAATTAGTTACAGTACAGATATTATTGGTAATTTGTGTTGATAAAATTGAGAATTACATGATGTTGTAAGAATAAAAATATATTGTCTGATTTACGTATGCGTATAATTTACTTAAGGATCCGTTTAAACCTTTAATTAGAAATTTGATTTCAATAACACGCACTTCAATATTATATTTTAAATTGATGATTTTTTAGTATGATTGGAGAGTGGTGGTATTTTGTATTCTTCAATTTGAGGATTGATAAAGTGTTAGATATTATCAATTTAAAAAACGACAGAACAATCTCTAAAATATCCATTTCGAATAAATAATACTAATTTTATTAAATATTACCATATATTTATAGAAATGAAATTTAAAATTTAGTTGAAAAGAATATAAAAAATATTTATAGTGGTGTACTTCATTTAATATATCAGGTAAAATCTCTCAATGATCCCAATCCATATGCATATAAAGAAAGTTATCGGTAATCTTAAAATTAACCTGGAAAAATAGTACTTTTAATACTTGATATTTAATAAATATGTGAATAATTTTATTATTGAATTAAGAAGGTTGAGATATAATCATCATAACTGTATATTTGCAAAATATACTGATACCTAGCGGTGTGGAAATTAAGGAGTGAATCCCGTTAATAAAAAAGTAAAAAAAAATAATTATATGTTTATATTAAATGTAAAAATATTTAAAAAAGATAATTCTGAAATAATTGTTTGGGTTTTTTTGTCCTTTGACATTGTTATCGAAGCTGGCCTACACTGAGTCTCATATGACAAAGAGTACTTTTATTCAACGCGCATCTCTTATGCAACTGTTTCTTAATACCCATCAATAACGCCATAAACCGCCCAAGCTCCTTAGTTTTTGCAAGTAATTGCTAACCACATCCCAAAACTCTCACATTTTAGTTTATAAACAAACAACGACAGATCAGATTATGGGATTTCATTACTTCCTACCTCATTCAAAATCATCTCAATCATTAACAAATTCACATGTTGATTGGGCCCACAAAACATGTCGGTGGATGTGATGTAGCGTTGATCTACAACAAATGAATTGGATTAAGCATGCCCTTTTACAAAAGATAAGACCCGCTCCAAACACCCATTTGAAGCAAATTCGCACAGCATTTCCATCATAATTTTGTTTAGGAAGAATAAAAATTGATAGCTGGAGAGAGAGAAATATAGGTGTAATAAATGATATGGTAAAAAGAGATTAATGCAGTATATATTTAGAAGAGTAGAGTTTTGGGCGTAACATTACTTTTACAGAAAATGGTTTCACAGTGAGATCCAGAAGAAGAAGCAAGAAGAATGGTTTGGGACCCACGAAGAAAAGAAAAAATAAATTAAAAAAACACCATCCATCCAGCATGCTTCTTTTGGTGACAGAGGTGTCGGCAAGCTGACACTGTATTTGTGGTGAAGGCACTAGCACCACCACTGCACTGTTAGTACTACGTAAGTACTTTACAGCTGGACAAATTCCCCAAAATCCAACGCTCACTGTCTGACCCACACTCCCACCACTTTGTGGATCCCATCACAACCATTTCACCACTTGTCTTTGTCATCCTAGCTGTCTCCACCCTTTCATATATCTTATATCTTATCCCTCCTACAAAATCACCTTACTTCCTTTTACTCAAAACCACAAAAGTATTATACTTTTAATATAACCATTCCTCATATTTTACCTAATAATACAAGACAACAATTCGCTCACAAATCCTATCCTCCTCCTTATACCTTATACCTGCACTCACATTATTGGATTCATCAAACCTTTTAAATCCTGTTCAGTTGTAAAACCAACCATTCACAGAACAGCAGTCATTAACAGAGCAAAACAGCATAAAACTAAACGAAACTAAAAGAGGAGACAATCGCGAATGAACCTGAACTTTCTTTCTTTACAGAAAAAGAAAATGTAAAAAAAAAAATACAACAATTAATACCAAAATCAGAAAAGAAAAGAAAGGAAGAAACAAGCTGGTTTAGCTGGCCTCCTAAGTAAAGAATCTACTCTTACCTTCTCTTCTTCTCTACTATCTTGGATCCATTAAGTCTGGTTTCCCTTCTACTAAAGCAGGGGTTCTTTCCCTTTTTTTTACACTGTCTGAGTTTAATCTGTGGATTGAAGACTACCGTACTAAAAAAAGAAAAAAAACCCTCCCGAAAAAATAACAAGGGAAACAAAATTAATTTACAGGTTTGCCGTGATTGTACCCGTAATAGGAAAGGTACCACTTGACGAATTTTTTCAACCCGGTTTGCAAATCGGTGGTGGGCTTGTACCCGAGTTCTGCCCGGGCGGAACTAATGTTCGCGTGAGTAAACGGAACGTCGCCGTTTCCAGGCATATCCACGATATTCCTCTTCGCCTTAACCTTCAAATGTCGCTCCAAGATACTCACAAGAGTGGGCACAGTAACCGGCGAAGTGTTCCCGAGGTTAAATATCCTATAAGGAGCGGGTCCCCGTTTCTTCCCACCCGACCCGGTACTCTTGCCAGCGGTATCCAACGACCCAACGCACCCCTTCACAATATCGTCAATGTAGGTAAAATCACGAGCGAGATCGACGCGGTTTTTACCACGGTAGACGGTAATGGGTTTCCCCTGTAAGATATTGCGGGTGAAAGAGAAATAAGCCATGTCGGGTCTCCCCCAGGGTCCGTACACAGTGAAGAATCTCAAACCGGTGATCGACAACCCGTAGATGTGATTGTAAGTGTGAGTGATCTCCTCGCCGGCTTTTTTGGTGGCGGCGTAGAGGCTAGCGGGCTGGTCGGTGCGGTCCGATTCGGAGAACGGAACCTTCTCGTTGAGCCCGTAGACGGAACTGGACGAGGCCCAAACGATTGCGGGCTGAGGGTTGGCCGATTTGCAGGTCTCGAGAAGCGTGACGAGGCCCGCGATGTTGCTGTGAACGTATGACTGGGGATTCTCCATGGCGTAGCGCACGCCGGCCTGGGCCGCCAGGTGCATGACGTGCGTGAAGGCCACGACGTCGAAGAGCTTGGCGAGGAGCTTGGCGTCGTTGACGTCGCCTTCGACGATGAAGACCTCGTGCGTGTTGAGTAGCGATTTGCGGGCTTTCTTGAGGGAGGGGTCGTAGTAGTCGTTGAAGTTATCCAGCCCAACAACGCCGTCTCCGCGGCGTTTCAAGGCGAGGGAGACGTGGGAGCCGACAAAACCGGCTGCGCCCGTGACGAGCACAGACATGCCTCCCTGGCGGTGGATCTGGGCGGATGTGCGGACTTGCTTCTCCCACTGGATCCCGCCCCAGGAGGCGGAGAGGTAGCGGCTACCGGAGTCGACGAAACCTTGGAAGCTGAGGTAGGAGGCGGTGAGGGCGATGAGAAAGAGAGCCCAGAGGAACATGGTGCTGGTGGAGGCGAAACAGCGGTAGAGTTGGCGGTTCATGGTGTGGGAACGCTCGATCTTGAATTTGCCTGGGGTTGAGGGGAAGGTCTCGTCTTCCAACGGCGGCATTTTAGTGTTCCTTTCCTAATTGAAAAATGGATCTTGATTGTTGTTGGCTGTGGTGGCGGTGTTGGTGATTTACGAAAAATGAAAAGGGTGGTAGGGTACAGATGCAGAGAAAAGAAACAAATGGGAGATTAATTTTCCTGCATCTGCTGAATGAAACAATGGTAGGGGTGGTTATATATAGTGGTCACCCACGAACAAACGACAAGCTAGTCTACGCGTGAACGCGTTAAAGGAGGGACAGAGGAGAGAGAAAATAAATAAACAGAGGAGCCCAAGGACTGAACCACCAGGAATTTAGCTCAACCTCTCTCTCTCTCTCTCTCTCTCTCACATAAGTTGAATCTCGCAGATAAAAGTGGAGCATTGTCCATTTCTTTATTTCTCTACTAATTCTTATTTATTCCTTCCCTCTCTCTATACACATCATTTTCCCCTATTTTTCTTCTCAATCCAATTTCCATTCTTTTTTCTTTATTTCCTCAATTCACATGCCACCTACTCATTATTCATTTTAGTATCACCCTAATGCTATGCTACCTAATATAACTAATGCATTTCACGGCTTTTAGTTCAAGATCAACTCAATTATCTTATTTTAACTTCTTTTTTTAGTTCAAAATCAACTCAATTTTATATTTTACTTCAACATTAACCGAATTACCTCTGGTCTCGTTTAGCTCATCAAAATTGTTTTTAATGAATACAAATACCTTAAGTTATCGGTTCAAGGGATTAAAGAAAAAAAATCATGATATGTATATAGCAACCATTATGATATAGTGTCTAAACTACTCATTTATGATCTTTCTTTTATATGTATATTTGCTTAAACATGTATGAATGGTTTAGAAGTGAATCCTTGAAGTCGTGTTTTAAAACCAATATCGCACATAACTAAATTGAAGAGGGATTAAAGTTATAATATAGATTCTTGGAGGAGCCTTACGTTTTAGGATGGAAAAACTTTAAGGATAAGTAGAATTGATTCTCTAATCAAATTTCTAAATGATAAACAGCCCTCGATCCAACGTTGAATGTGAATGTGCAAAAGATTCAGATGGTACATTTATTTCATCAACAGAATTCTCAAAAAATAAACAGTACTACAACCTTTGTGAAATTCTACCCCTAAATTAAAAGTGATAGCCACATAATAATCATATAAAAACTTAATTACATTTGAGAAGTTGTCAGAATTACTTTTATAAATATGTTGTTTCTCCTTATCATGATAAAGAAAGTCAGAGCAAACAAATAATTGGGGATAATCCAAAAAAAAAAAGTCTCACATAAATTTGTAAGAACGGATAAATTTTTGTATAGTTCCAATGCAGTAATTTTATTTAATTTGGTTTAATAGTTTTTATAAGAAAATATATTCAATATAAAAATATAACAGATTATGAGTATAAATTTTTCTTTTAAAAAAAACCAAGCATATGTTATTTAAACCTAGTTGATATGTTAATTACTAAATTAAAAAGAATTTGAAAAAGAATTTGAAGAGGTTGATAAAAAATCCAATTTCAACTTTATAATTTTAAAAAGTCATATGTTGATCTAAATTTTAATTTATTTAAATAAAACAGTCAAATTTGAAGTAGCCAGATTTTCGTGAATCAATCTTGAGATTTAAATTTGACTTATGCATTTATTGAATTCTTATATAGTTTTCAGTGAAATTGGAAAACATTGCATAGACTAATCAATATTAATAATAGTATGAATATACATGATCCTTATCATGTTTCCATGTAATCTCTGAAGCAGATCAATTTTAAGTCATTTTTATTAGGTTTTCCTTTTATATGTCTATCCATCATTCCAAGTTTTTCTCAATATTTAATGATATAATTAACATGGATTTAATGATATAGTTAACATGGGATTACGAAGAACGTGAGCCCCACCACCACATGCAACTGAGGGGAAAAAGCATACCTGTGTTATTCTAATATCAAAGGTATATTTTAGTTTTATCATAAGAACAAAATAAATTATTATATAATAGCCGGTTAAGAAGAGAAATCATATTTACAAAATAAATTTATATAACCTAAGTTTTTATTAATGTACTGTCTATATCACAATTTGAATATATGCTTCTCCCTCTTCTTTAATTTCACTCTGTCTATTTTATCATATTTTTCTTTGACTAAGCCTTTGTCTTAGTTGCTTTTTAGACACTCAATTATCATAATTTTATCACTCAATTTTTTATTTTATAATTACTTTTTTAAAATTTTGTATATATTTCAATGGTTAATTAATGCAACATATGCTGTCGGTTTATGTAAAAGGTTAAAAAAAAATTAGAATAAGATGATATTATTTTGTTTATGTTTATATCACAGTTCACTGATAGTAAAATTAATAAAATTCGCAAAAAAAATAATTAAATAATGAAAGCATGTTCGAAGAAGACAAAGGTTACTTTCGTACGAGCCCGAACAGCAAAACAACACATTAACAAACAAAGACGCAGATTTTTTTTTACCACTTGGTTGATGTGTCAAATGGAATCCCTGCATAACTATGTTTGTATTTCACAAAAATATTAAAATTATTTTTTATCCAACACCGTCACTTGTTTGAGTATAACATTTATTATTCACAATATCCGATGAATATTAGTTTTATATAGTTAAAATTATAAGAAATATTCCGAATACGCATCTTAGATTTAATTAAAATATAATAATGAGGAATATTTATATTTTATGATAAATAATTTATACCATGATTTCTTTGATATTTTAGTGTTGATAATTTTAAAATATTAGAATGGACAGATTGGAAGGGCTAAGTGATTAGGAAAAATTGCTGAAGAATAGCTCACTGTTATTATATATTTGAGTTTTATAATAACCATTAAACAATTAGGTGCATGCCTGACAAAAAAAAGTTAAATTAAATGTAAATAATTTTTTAATGTAAAGATCAATTTTTAAGTTTAGGTACAATTTAAATAGAATAAAAGTTAATTATTTTTCTTATATTTAGTATATAAATTAAAATTTTAACTATTTACTAATTTATTTTACAAATATCACCTTTTCTATAGATACATTTTCTTTATAAGCTGTAAAATTTTAAGAATATTTTTTATTTTATATAGTTTTATCTATAGTAATATTTTTTATTTGTAAATCAAATTTTGAGAGTAAGTACAAATTTTACAAGTTTTTCTAACCTTTAGATATTTTAAAAAAAGTTATTAATTAAATATAAGATAATTTTAAAGATAAAAAATATTTAATTACTATAATAATTAAATTATATATTATTTTATAAATTATATTTTTTAGTATTTAATATAATTTCCATTATTAATAAAATATTATAAATTAATTTTTAAATTGGTATTCAATGGAACTTCCAATTTTAGAATGTAAAAAAATTAGTAACTAATAAATATTAATTTAAAAATTAGTTTATAAATTTTTATTAATAATAAAAATTGTTTTGAATAACACAATTTAATTTATAGTAATTAGTTATTTTTTGTTTTTTAAATTAATTTTTATTTAATAGTTTTTTTATAATGAGTTGTAATTGATTTAAGTTAGGTTGACTTAAGAAGAATTTAGTAATTTAGTGAAGTTTTTAAATTGGATTTTTTTGTAATGTGTTGAATTGGGTGGAAATTGATTTTAGTTGAAATTTGTGTGAATTGAGTTATGATAGATTAGTATATAACTAAATGATTTGGATTTGAGGGTTTGGATTAATCACTTTTAATTAAAAGTATATTTGTATTGTTGTAATTTGATGTCTTAAAGATATTAAGTTGAATAAATGATAACATAACTAATTTATGCTAGAGATTGATAAAATTGTTTTAAACTTACATATTCAAGTAGTTATTTATGGAATTCTTGGGTTTATAGTCTCCATGGTATATCTATGTTTTTCATTTCAATTGTAATTTGAAATGAGATTATGAAACACATTAGGACGAGAAAGGTGAATAATTAAATGTTTGGATAATTATCTTAAATTTTTTAATTTTTATACTCTATGCATAATTTTTTAGTTACAAATGACGTTGCTTAACGAATCTAAACTTGAGAACAATTTGGTGATTTAATCAATTTGAATGGTGACTTATTAAATGTTGGGATAATTGTCTCTAAATTTCCAATTTTTTCATTTTTTGCCTAATTTCTCGTGACAAATGATGCTGCTTAACGAATATAAATTTTAGAACAATTTGAATTCATTCAGCAAATATTAATTTTTGTTTAAGAAATCTCAACCTAAAACAAATAAATAGTTTAATTAATTAAATTCGCCCACTTAAATAATTCCGATCTAAATATAAATTAAGTGATGTAAAACATAAATTTTTTAAAATAAATTTTGGATCTCCTTTTTCTACATTATTTTTCAACAGAATATGTAGTGAAATAAGAATTTATTGTATATTATTTTGTATTGTTTTTTTTATGACCAAAGGTGAATGAGAATTCATATTACGACTAAATTACCTTAGTACTAAACTCTTTAAAAAGCAATAACTTTTATATTTAAATTATGGAACTATATACCAAATGATTTAAGTTTTAGATTTCTGTAGATGTTATATAAAAAAAAAATATTTTACAGAGACAATAAAATTCTAAGGTAATATAATGTTTTTTTATACAGTTTTGGAAGTGTTGATATTAATAGTAATTTATGAGGAAAATTAGTTGACTATTATAAAATGAATATTGAATTATATGTAGATAGTAAAAGTAAATTAAAAAAAATGGAATATAAGTTTGTTTGACTTAATTGGTGGTTCCATTGCATGCCAATTGCCAACAGAGAGAAAAAGACGGTTTTATGCTAGCTGGCGGATCATGGGAACATGTTTTCCCTCTGGTTTGCATTTTGGAACCTTCCCTCATTTTCTTCTGCACTTATTCAAATCAACAACAAAACAAAATTCCAGATTTATCCCATTATTTTTCTACACTAATCATGCAAGGAACATTTATTGCTTCAATTTTAGGATTAGTACAAATGGATCTATTTCCTCCCTTCTTAATTGCTTCTTAAATCCTCCAGCTACCTAAATTTGTGTCAGGGTGATTATTATGTCATGATTTAAGTTTGATTTACTCATTTTTATAAGAATCAATATAATATATACTTTAAATTAATTATTTTTATGAAAATATTTTTATTATAACTTGTTTTTCTAGTCTGATTGATGCATAATAAGAGTAATAATTAATGTTTTAAGTTTTTTGGTAGTTTGCTTTTCATTTTTATATGAAAATAATTTAGGATTCTTGATCTGGCTATTCTTATACATAGTAAATAACAGTAAACATAACCAATTTATTAGTAATGAGGGATATTTAAGGAATTGAAAGTAATAATAACGTTTAGAAAATTCAATGACTCATTAATGTTGGGAGTATTTTTTTGAAAAATGTATAAATTTAGAACGACATTGAAACATGAATAGTCAATAACTTTGACTTTATAACAAATAATTAGAGAGATTTAATTTGACTATTGACATACACATTATAATAATCAAAGATACTTTACAAATTTTAATTAATAGAAATATTAGGAAAATTCCAAAATGTGTTTCATCGTGCCAGGAGTATTCTTGGAAAAATATGTAACAAAAGGAATAATAGTAATTAGATTAATTGGATTTCATTAACTTTAGTAAATTAGTTAATTGATCTTAAAAAGAAGAACAAGAACCGACTGAAAAACGATTTAAATATGTTCAGAAAAGATAAATCTTTGGATGACAAAAGGGTGTATCAGTAAAAGTGCTTACGAAAATTAATTTCTGGAATAGAATATTATTCAAATAGTTTTTGGGCGGAATTTTTTTTGGAAGGGAGTGTATCATTAAATATGGGGTCTAAATAGTAATTATCAACTTATTATAAAGCATGCGGATTGTATTTGGGCCTTGAATCGGGCTTAATTCATGAAGTCTGCAGCTTGAACATGGCAAATTATTAAATACACCAATTCCAACAGTTCCTCTAACTAAATATGTATTCCAACTTAATTACTCAAATCCCAATAGTCATTTTTATTTTCTTTAACAATAGACTTGAAAACATGCAGAGAAGCCAATTATCGGTATAAAAAAAGTTGTGACTAAAAGTTTACTTGAAAAATAATAATGTCATGTTTAGTTTTTTTTATCTTTCAAGTCAAGCAAACTCATTTAACACCAACACACCATTTAAGATTTGCCTTTTTGAAGCCAAAACAGTCTCTAATAATAGCCTCAACGCCCTTTTCAATCTTTCAAAGCAAGCAATTTGAAATAATCTTACAAATGCAGTGCCTATAAGAGGATTTGGTCCCAAGTTTTTTCTAATATATTCAAAGCTAATAAGAACGTAGAAGCAACTCCTTTTGGTAGTTTGGCATTAATAAAAAAAGAACTTTCATGATGTTTTACCAGCTTTTAAAGAAATTAATATTAAAGCCATTGGCCTATACTGTTCTATAATCTCTTTGACAGTAAAGGGAATCGACAAAGTTTTATTGTCTTCTGATACCTTTTTCAGTATCTACCAAATATAGAAAATTCAAAATCAGGTTGAGTAAAACTTCTGCTACTTTCTTTAACCACCACAACATCCCTCTGCTTGAGAACTTTTTTCCACCTCACATGCAAAGTTTTGAGATAATCTCTTTGAATAATCTCTTTGAATCCCAATGAAATAGTTAACAATATCTTTGAAACTTTAAAGAATGATAAGAATGTAAAGTCAAACTTCAGAAATCGAAATATATCATAACAATTCAGCCACCCAAAGTTAATTGTTTCCCTTTCCTTTTACCAACTTGAAAATCTGAGAATTTTCCAAATTCGAGGCCCTTAAACATTTGAACCTCCTGAATATTGAGATAGACACTAATCCAAAAGAAATACTTCAGTTCAATTTCTGTATTATCATAAGAAAACCATTTTACCCATAATGTAGTTTAGAAAATTTCAGTTATTTAAGTTCTAAGCCATTTCAACCCACCTTAAAAATAATAGTCTTGTAGTACCCCTAATGACAACCATTTTAGTGTTAAACCAAACAATTTTGAAATAATGTTATAAATGTTGCATGTGAGAGAATTTGGTCCAAACTTTGATGGTATATTGGGATGATTAATTTTATTTTTCAGAACTAAGAATTATAGAAAGAATCATACTCTTTACAAGAAAGGAATTTTAGGAAAAACATTACAGATTAATAAAATGTAACGCAGTTAAGTGTTTTCCTTCATGGTGAAGTTAGTTTTTTTTTTCTTATAAATAAGAAAGGAGATAGTAGAAGCAATTCCTATTATTCTAGTCAACTTGAGGTCAACCAGAATCTAGATGAACTTCTTGTGGTTTCCCTTCAAACACCTTTTGGAAAGGAGGAGACTCCTCCTGCAATGACACTCCGACGCTCAAATCAGTAAGACCATAAAATATAATGAATATAGAAATATGAGTTGAGAGTAATCCTTTGTTGTGTATTAAATGATCTTTTCTGTAGATCATAATCTGATATATATAGACCGAATTATAACCTCACATATATAAAAACGACTATAAATAACCAACTATCGGACCAGACTCATAACCTAACACCTATAAATAGTTTTATGTTAATAAAAAATACTAGTATTAATTCATATATACCTTCACCTTTACCGTGTCCTAACAGTTTGTAAAGAATCAATTAAAATATTCTTAACTATCCTTAAAACACTGGTTAAATAAATAAAAACACATTTGGTAGAAGATGTATAAAAACTTATTGAATAACTGGATATCTAATTTTATTGCAGTAAAAAGAGTAATAGACAATCGTTAAATAAGAGTTTAAGAGTTTTAATGATAATAAATATAATTAAAAATAGAAAAATTTATTTTTTATTATAATACAACATTAAATATAATATTTATACCAGTGTCTCTCGAATATTGATAAGTAATTATGTTTAAAATAAAACTTTCTATACTTTAATAAGAACACACATTTAAAACTCCCATAATATATTTAATAAAGAAAATATTGTAATATAGGATTAACTTGTTTTTATTTATAAATTTAACTTTCAATATTAACCACATTACTCGATTTAATCAACTATTTAAAACTAACATCCTAACAAACTTCTAGAAATAAATTGATTAGATTTGAATAAATATTCGCAAACTCTATTTATACAATATATATATATATGGAAATAATATATTTGAAACATAATGCTAAAATAAATAAATAAACATATCAAAATTCAAATAAAGGGAAACACACATTTTCTTAAGATAAACTAATATAATTTTATGTGTTATTTTTATTCATTAGGTTTAAACAACATTTGATGACATATAAGGGTAACAAAATGGTCAACCTAACTTATTTTGACTAACCCCTATTAAACACAAAAAATTGGATGAAATAGGCTAACCTATATTATTAATCTTATTAAGATTTTATTGTCGGAGAGAATTAAATTCAGATTCCATGATAACAAGTTGAACTTTTAACTACTAGAAAAATATTTTGATTATATTATTGTACTGGTTGAATCAGTCTCGGTCTTAGTACTGACCGTCCGAGTCAAAGAACATCTTAAGACATGTAATACATAACGGTAAGTTACGGTAGCGTTAAATAAGTCAAGGTGTATCCCGAAATATACGAGAATATCTCCGACAAATCAACTAAAATAGATTTATTGAAAGTTACACATCCTTAGTAATAGGAGACCATGATGCATGATAGTTAATAACTAATGTTTGACCCACTATGGCCAGGGCTCATAAACTAATGCTATAAATAGAACCATCTGTGGAGGAATAAGGTAAGTTTTACCCATTTATTAGAACACACTCTTAAACTAGAGTACTTACTTGAGCATCAGAGTACCTTTTGCACATAACTCCCGACCAACTGAACATCAGCATTTGAGGAAAGAGACCTAAAACAACTAGGAGATCACCGTCAGTAATCATCCAGTCACTGGTACTATCTAAGTCCTTAAGACTACACAAGTACAATTATAGTTATTATTATTCTAATAATAATAACACTTATTATTTTATAATAATAATAACTCTTATTATTATTATAATAATTATTACTACTATTATTATAATGATTATTACTATTACTATTATTATTATTTTTATAATAATTATTACTATAATTATAATTATTCTTAAGATTATTAATAAGAATAATAATGTTAATAATAATTAATAGAATTAATGGTATTAACGATAATATTATATTATTATTAACATTACTATTATTGTTAATAACATTAATAATAATATTAAAAAGAATAATAATATTTTCATTATTATTAATAATATTTACAATAATACTAATAATATTAATAATACTAATAATAATGTAATTATGTAAGAATTTGAATTTGTAGGTATTATTTATTGATTTAAATTGGTACCAATTATCTACTAATTTCAATGTATATATAGTTATTTACATATAAATTTTTAGATAACATTTTTAGGTAAAATTTTGTAAATAATATCTGTAAGTAATAATTTTTCGCCCCAACTCATCAAATACATACAAATTTTATTTATATATTTTTCTCACTAAACAACTTTATTATTATAAACAGAAAAATTTATAGGTAACTTAATTTTACCTACACCTACGTATAAATTCAAATTTATCTACAAATCCAAATTCATAGATAGTTATTAATAAATAATAACAAATTTTCTCTCTCTCTATATATATTTATTAAAAGCATACTAAATCACATACATATTTTTTAAGTATTTCAATTAGTCAATTATAATTATTACTTTTATATGTTAAATCATGTAATTATAATCAATATAGAAACTTATTTTTGAAAATATAAAGCATTGCTTTCATATGTTTGGATAAGACATGTTGGATATTTACACAGTTACTCCAAATTTGAGAATTTTTGGAGATGAAGTACCAAACATTATTCTTATCTTAGTTTTAACCTCTATGTTATCCCCTGTGAAAATGTGAGAGACTTGAATAAGTGTATTAATTTTAGGACTTAAAAATATGTTTAATGGAGAAATTAGGATACTCATCCTATATTTTTAGATGTATAATAATATAAAGTATAAATAGTTGATTCAGTAAACAGTATATATAAAATAGAAATATTTATTCTCATTTCTCTAATAAGGATAATCTTGTTTCTTTTATTAATAGTGATCAATGGTAGTCTTTGGTTAAATTGATTAAGTTTGTTGTGATAACTTTTTCTATTTGAATACTACAACGTATGAGAAATTATGCTCGTTTTCAGGATAAGATTGAGGTTAGTAGGATTATTTCAGTTATTAAAGATTTAACTTGTCTAGTTGGAAAGTCGTCTAAAGCTTCAATGAAGAATGATATGATGGATTTCAGTGTGATTAAGTTTTTTGGTATTAATACTTGTACTAGAGTTTCCTTCACCAAGCTGGGTTAAAATTAACATTGATGGGGCAGCTAGGGGTTATCCAGGTCTTGTCGCTTGTCGAGGTATTTTTCGTGGGAGTATGGGGGAGTTTATTGGAGTTTTCTACGTTTCTTGACGTTTAGACTTCTTTGGTTGTTGAATTTTATGGAGTTATATATGCTTTGGAGGAAGCTCAAAAGTTAGGACTGACTAATGTCTGGTTGGAATGTGACTCTACCTTGGTTTGTGCTGCGTTTAGTACTAGGACAAATGTTCTTTGGATGCTTCGTAATCGATGAAATACTTGTCTTAATTACTGTGAAAAAATCAGGTTTAGGGTTACTCATATTTTTCGTGAAGGGAATGTGTGTGATGATAAGTTGACTAATTTAGGATTTATTCATAGAGAATCCTTTCATTAGTATAATAGGCTTCCATATAGTCTGTTCTTAGAATTCTTTATTAATAGGTATAATCTATCTATGTATAGTTTTTGTTAACATGAGTTTTGGTTTAGTCTCCCCATATTTTTGTATTTTCTTCTTTTTCTTAAAAAAACTTAATTATGCTAATTTTATAATAACTTAAGGTGATTGAACACATATTTAATCTTTATTAGTTATTGCCACATATATTTATAAAAAAAATGTTAATATATAATTAATATTAAATGGATGACTAATGATTTTAAATTTATAAAACAATAAAAAACACAGAAATACCATTAGTTTTTTTATTATAATAAAAACAAAATATGAGAATAATTATAGTAGTTAACTAACTATTTATTCAAATATGAAAATATGTATACAACTTTATTCAAGTTATTTATATATATTATTTTACTGATTATATAACAAAAACTATAAGCCATAGTTGAATCGTCCTTCATAAAGTAGTAATAAATAAGTAACAAGTGTGTTACTTAACCTTCAACACATGATATTATGGCACATATTGGACAAAGCAGTGACAAGAGACGAACACGAGTCCTACGTATACAAAAGAAAAAGCAAAGGAGACATGAGCTTATTTTTGACTTACACTACTCTAGTGAACTCACAATGACACTCACATGTTCTTTTCACCATCTCATATACTTAACTCACATGCATGGCTTTACTTTCCATTACCACCGTATGATCCTGACCCTGCACGAGATCCTGCGTATGAACCTGCTTCGGACCCCGCTCCGGAGGACCCTGAGCCCGCCTGAGATCCAGCATGGGACCCTGCATAGGAACCAGCTTCAGAACCTCCTCCAGAGCCTGACCCTGATGAAGAAGAAGAACCAGAACTTGAATAAGATGAAGAGCCAGAGCCAGAGCCAGAGCCGGAGCCGGAGCCTGCACCTGCACCAGAGCCCCCACCACCAAGGCCAATTCCAACCCCAGCACCCACCCCTATTCCCACCCCACCAAGGTCCAACCCCAAGTCCTTTCTTGCCACTCTACTTTCACACACTATGGCATTAATTGCAACAACCAAAACAACAAGAGTCAAAGCCCTCATAGTCATAGCAGAGGCCATTGCCAAGGATCAATATTAAAGGTCAGAAGGGTGAAGGTTGTGCAGTGAGAGTTAGGTAGCTAAGACGAGTTGATGAGTGGTTGAGAATATTTTGTAAAGAGGCCATGAGATGTATGCTATTTATAGTTGAGAATTGATAGTTTAACCTAGGAAGGTTAGGAAGCACGTGTAAAAGCATGAGGCGTGCATAGTAGGACATTCCGAAGTGGGAGTGTCACTTGCAGCCTTTGTCCCACTGAATATTTGCAACACTTTTTATTGTATTTTTGCTACAAGTTTACATCTATCTTTCACATAATTTTCAATTGAATAAAATCATTTTAAATATTTTTTAAACATAAAGACTTCGATATGAGTTTATTGTGAAGCCGAAAAGATTTTTCATTTGACCATAGTATATTTCATCTTATTATGATGATCTAAGGTATAAATAAAAACATTGTTATTAAAAATCATTTAAATTTAACTAAAAATCTTATAAAAGTGTGATTTATAAAGTAAGGTTTGCATCCACTAATATACTATGCAAAATTCTTATCTTTAATCTGATTTTCAACACACCTCCTTACGTCGAGACCTTTGTTAATTCGTGAATGAGACTATATATTTATGGATGATCCAATAACGACTTGAAAACGGATGATTTGATAAATGCAACAAATATTCATTAAGATAGATCTAAATAACTCTGATATTATCTTAAGAAGTGAACTTTATTAAACCTAAATTAATCTTATAAAACTGAGTTATAAGATGAAATTTATATTCACTTGTATACTATAAAATTCTTTTATCTCTATATTATAAAAATTCTTTACCTCCCAATAAAAAAAATGTTATGGTCGTGAACCAACTCTCTCAACAAAGAAAACTTATTAAATAAGTATATTATGTATCATAATCCTAATTTTCGAAGTGGATTCTGAAGCCGATTTTTTTTTTCATTTGACCATATATATTTCATCTTATTATGATGATATAAGTAAGGTATAAATAAAAAATTGTTATTAAAAATCATTTAAATTTAACTAAAAATCTTATAAAGCTATGACTTATAAATTAAGGTTTGTACCCACTAATATATTATGAATTTTTTTTTATCTTTAATATGATTTTCAACACACTTCCTTACGTCGAGATCTATGTTAATTCATGAGTAGGACTATATATTTATGGATATTCAATAATGAATCGATAGCGAGTGATTTGAAGTGCAACAAATTTTCGTTAAGATTTATATTCACTTATATACTATAAAATTGTTTTATCTCTATATTATAAAAAAGTTCTTTACCTCTCAATAGCAAAAAGATGTTATGGACTTTAACCACTCTCTTCACAAAGGAAACCTTATTAAGTAAGTATATTATGTATCATCCTAATTTTCGAAGTTGAAAGTTATAGCAGAAAGACAGATATGCAGATTAAATACACACTATTTTTTTTTATCATTGATATGAGGCCATTGACAGCAGCATATCCCACTCACTTAAGCACAATGATTCGCGGGATGTTGATTGGCACGTAATTCAAATTGTAGAGGAAAAACTATTAAGGATATGTTTTCCTAATAGTAAAACCACTAAAACATGTTGGAGATATAAAAGGTACTAGGAGAACAATCTAGAAAAGCAATCAATAAGCTTTATCATTACAACAAAAAATTCTATCGTGCTTCAAAATCTTTTTATTGAAGTTAGGAGCTTCACTAAAGCTTTTCATTTCTCTCAAACCCATGTCATTGTTAATAATGATAATGATAATATATAAGGTGCTCGAATTACATTTATCATGTTTGACATGTAAGATCCAAATACCCGAGAACATAAAAAAATAGTCACTTATGTATTACCTAACTAAATAATAATTTAATATCAAAAACTTTTTTTAATCTAAAAGAAACTGTTCTCACACAATGATAGTCTCCTCCAACCATGAACTTAGATAAGAATACATTAAAAGACCAATAAAAAATATTTTATGGAAATGCTGTTAAATAGCTTTTTGTAAATTTAATTTAACTGGTATATCCTTGATCTAGTCACTAAAAAAAATTATTAAATAAAAATTAATTTTAAAGACAAAAAATAATTAATTGTTATATTATTAATTAAATTAGAAATTATTTTAAAAATTAAAAAAAATTAAAATTTTTTAAATTAGTTTTTATTATGATTGATAAATAGTTTCTAAATTAGTATTTAATTAGCTACCAAGATTTTAACTACCAATTTTGGTATTTAAAACCTTGGTAGCTAATTAGATACCAATTTAGAAACTATTTATCAATCATAGAAACTAAAATAATTTTTTTAATCTTTAAAATGTTCTTTAATTTAATCAATATAATAATAAATTATTTTTTATCTTTAAAATTAATTTTTATTTAATATTTTTCTTATAGTGAGTTAACATAGATTCCTTAATCTCAAGGATTAGATTCCTTAATCTCAAAGATTAGGTTGATATATAGATTAGATAAGATCACCTCTAGATAAATTCAAACTTATACAATCAACAAACAAATAAATAAGCAATATGCGGGTAAGTAGCACATATGTAATATTGTAATTAAAGTTCATATAAATATATAAACTGTATATTTTTTTAATTTATAATGAACAAACGAAATTTTGATATATACATTTGTTTTAATTATAGATATATTTTTAAAAAATATTAAAATTCAATAAAGATGGAGATAAAAGAGAGTATTTTAAAAAAGATAAAGTGTAAAAAATAAAGTCAGAATAAACATAATCTAAGATTATTGGATGGATAAATTGTTCACTATAATTACAGGTATATATAATTGTGAAATACACATTAAGACATTTGCATTGCTTGACAAAATATTGTAATGACTGAGTAGAGAAAGTGAAAAGTTTACTCAATTCGTATTCTAATTAATAATAAAAATTGTTTTTTTATCGGTAATAAAAAATAAATAAAATAAAATAGAACCACTTCGGGGTGGTTCAACCCTTATACATAAAAAACAATATGAGTATCCGAAGGTAAGCACAATCTAAATTGATCAAAGTTGCACCTTGGTTCAATATGAGTCACAAACTGGATTCCTAGCCACTTAAAACATAAACACCAAACTCGCCAAGCAAACGAACAACCAAAGAACAGATGGCTACTCGACTCCTCCTCCTTCTCGCACAACACGCACCTCAAGCTTTCTAATAGAACCCCTCTTCTACTAAGATTGACCCTGGTAGCAAGCTTGTTTATCAACACCCTCCAAGCCAAAACCATTGCAGAAGGAATTGCTTTACTCCTCCACAACTTCCTAAGCTCCTGCGAAGAAACCGCCTCAATATCCTTCCTGATAAGGTTGTAAGCAGAGCTAACGGTGTAAGACTGAAAATCCCACCCTTCCAAATCCACCTATTAGTCTCTCCAAGAACAACCAGAGAAATCTTGCATTATTACCAGAAACTGCTATTATTTATGCTATTTTGTACTTGTTTTTCATCTCTATATTCATACCAAATAGCAGTAGTAATTTTTAATATACCAGTAGATTAAATGACTTTTGTTTTTTCTCGTGACTGTGTGATGGGTATGATGAGTTTGTAGACTAAGCATATTTGTTTTCTTTAAGAATGATACATTGAAATTAATCCCTTTTACATTTCATTTTGACACTTAAATAAATAATTATTTTATTATAATATAATATTTTATTTAAAAAACAGTTATAAAATAATTATTTTATTATTTATAGTGTCAAATAAACTTAATTTTTTATATTTTTATGCAAGAAAGTAGAAAAGATAGATTAGATGCTCTTTCTAGTCACCTAGAAATCTTCATTCCCATATCAGAGACAAAGACAAGAGGAACCAAGAAGCAGGTGTTTGGTGCAGTGGTATCTTTGTTATGGCAAAACTTTTTTATTGACAAATCAGACTATAGTGTCAGTGTTGTTTTTAGAATAATATGCCTTCCATTATATTTTAATACTAAAGTTGGATTTAGTAATTCTGGTGAAGTATTTATCTTGGCAATCTAGTCATAATCTACTAAATTGAAGTATGTGACGAAGTTATCACATCCTACTTCTTATAGTTTTCACTTTATATCTTATATCATGTTAGTTATTTATTTTTATTAGTTGTTTTAACAGTGGTGCATAAAGGTTAAAAGAGACGACTATTTTTACTTTAAAATAGTAATTTTTTTAATTATATTTAATGTACACGTAGTCTTAAATTCATCCGAGAATAAGATGTGTATTTAACTGCATTTTTAAATACCAATTTATAAGGACGGCTATGGTAAATAACCGCATTCTGAATTGACTTGTTCAATTATAACTCAACTAGACAAATACATAAATTCAGATAATCAAATTATATATATATATATATATATATATATTTTGATAAAAATGTATTACAAACACTAATAATATATATATATATATAATTCATACACTATTCATCAACTATCTAGAGTTATAAAAATTTAGGAAATATGCGAACAAAAATGTCTCACATATGCTATGGCTTCCGAAGAGATTGGTTGCACATCCGCGAAGAACTACATTACAAAATAAGGTTCAATGTTAAGATACATATATGTTAAAGAATAAAAATAATTTACCATCATGTGACCTCATCCCAATCACTTTTAAGTCCTAGTCTTACAATGGTAATCATCCATTGCATAACGTAATAGCCACACTCATAGCTTCCTGGTTGTCTATTACACTATAATTCAATAAAAAGTAAAAGTTAATATTGACAAACAATGAAAAGAGAAAGACAAAAATTACAAACCTTTAGTATCATCCACTTCAGATTTTGAAAATTTGAAATTGACATTTTAGGATGTCATATCCACGTCATGAACTAATTAATACAAAAAATCGCGGTTTTTTTACCATGATGGAGATATTTTTTTTGGTTTTTACCAAAATGGGGTCCATTTAAAAAAAAATTACAAATTTAGGCAAGTCGTGCCAATTCGGCACGACTTCATATGCAGAAATCGTTCCAATTAGGCACGACTTCTGCCATGTCATACTGAAGTCGTGCCAAGTTGGCACGACTTCTGCCACGTCATTTTTTTTTTAAATTTTATTGTTTATATATTGGATAGTAAGTTATGTAATGTTAAAAATTAATTTGATACATAACTTTCTAAGAGTGTTAGTTTTAAGAAACAAAAAATTGGATAATCGTGTATGGATCATGTATTACGTGTAATACAATAACTTGATTATTTATTTAATTAAAAAATGAAGAAAATTATTATTGAATTTGGAAATAAATAGATAAATGAAAACTTATTATATTTAAAAAATAAATAGAGAATTATTGTTGTGAATTTACAAAATAAATAGTTTGAGAAGTAATGATTTTACAGAACACCTAATGATGAGAAGAAATTAATTTTTAACATTACATAACTTACTACCCAATATATAAACAATAAAATTAAAAATAAAATAAAAAATTATGATGTGGCAGAAGTCGTGCCAAGTTAGCACGACTTCAGTATGACAGGGCAGAAGTCGTACAAAGTTGACACGACTTTAGTATGACATGGCAGAAGTTGTGTTTAATTGGGACGACTTCTGCATATAAAGTCGTCCCAATTAGGCATGACTTGCCTAAATTTATAATTTTTTTTAAACGGACCCCATTTTGGTAAAAACCAGAAAAAAAATAACCCCTTCATGGTCAAAAAACCAAAAATCGCGTTAGTAGATGCTTAATTAGTAACATACGAAGTTAATTAAGTTTATAGTGTACTTACTTATCAATGATATTCTTCTGATGTGTGGATGACTTCTTGTGTAGGAATTTATGATAAAAGGAAGAAATGGACACAAAGAAGACGAGAGGGTTTGAAAGTCTATGCGTGTTTGAAAGTGTGAGACATAAATGAAAAAATGAAAGTGTGAGAAAGTGAAAGTGAGACAAAAATGTTTTTAATATTTTTTTTTCATTAAATAACCTAGTGTGGGCTAAGGTAACATAAACGTCATATGGTAAATTTAATAAAATATCATTTATTTGTCAAAAATTTCACACAAATCCTATCCTCGCCTATGGTTAACATCCTCTTTGTGTCCCCATTCTAGATGTTAACTTATTATTTTAATAATTTTTAGTTAGTTGAACGTTTCCATGATCTATGCAATAATTGACATTTATATTTTGTGTTTAATGTGAGTAAGCTTCACAAACACTAGTGAGTTTTTTTTTGTCAACATCTAAAGTGAATTTTTCTTGAAGTGATGAGTGGTGTGTAAAGGTATCATTATTTTTAACTATACTCTACAAATTAAAATGAGAAGTGAGGGAAATAGTAAATGAGTTATGATATTTTGACAATTTCACACTGAATTGAATTGTTAAGGATTACAACTACTTAAATAAAAGGAGAAATAATTTATTTTTGTTAATGAATTTGAGTCATGCAAGGTGATAGAGAAATTTTGAAAAGTTATAAAGTGGTGTATTTGAATATAAGTTGTCAAAATAAATATGTCATAAGTGATAGAATTGAGAAGAAGAAAGAGTGCGATTACATGTTGTGTTATATTGGAGTGTCTACGAAAAATAAGAATAGGAATTGGAACCGCAGACATGGATTTTTTTTATTATTATTGGTGTTGATAGGAATTAAGAGAATTTTGTATTGTCAAATTTATTTATAAACAAAATTTATTTATGTATTATTTATTAGTTATAATTTTTATTAGTTATTTATTATTTACTATGTAATATTTATTTATTTATTTATATGTATAATTATATAGGTATAGTAATTTTTTTTATAGAATAGTACGGGTATAGGGCTAGTATATATATATATATATATATATATATATATATATATATATATATATATATATATATATATATATATATATATATATATATATACACTAAGATTAAGATTGCTTCTACCAGTCGTTGAAAGAAATATAAAAAGAATGAAAGCTCATAGCATAATCAATGAAACCGCTTATGGATGCACTCTAAAAAGAAACAAACAGCGTATGAACCCAATTTAGACATTGATTTGTGCCTGTTGAATTCTTTAAAAAAACCATTCTTAAACCCTCTCAATAAGCTTATGAGACAGCAACAAATCCTCATGCAAATCAGAACCATAAAATTGTTAGAGTGGCACCTCAAGCAAACAAAAAGCAGATGATTGTGGGAATGAGCAAATCCCTCACTCATAACGTACCATGAGCTGGCCACACACACACACAAATTGTTAATATACAATAAAATTACTTTAATGGGGAAAAACAGCGTAGTCAAACAAAACAGCCTTTCATCCTCCACTACGAGAGTGGCCATAATGGATAGCTATTGCATTGGCACTTGTCCTGATACATGTGATGTGCAAGACGCAGAAGCTATGTCAACCACAAACTTTTCTTCATCAAAATCAAGAGTGCCACGCCATCATTCCCACTTTCTAGCCTCAAAGATAAAATAATCTATTCACTCGTTCACACTATGATCGTCACTCTGCAAAGTTGCACCTCTTCGCCACTACGGCACACTAAGTACTAAACCAAGGCTTCAACATCAACACATTCAGCAGTTATAAATACTTCACGATCCTTCAAGGCCTCTTCAGAGTTAGTCATGGTGTTGTAGAACATACAGCAAGAGACATCACTGCAACCACCACCAAAGTTTGTTTGCTCTAGTTTCTTTACCTACTTTCTTCGTTGTTACTTTGCAAACTACATTTCACACAAATGGCCGCCTCCTGGTCATGTTGTCTGCTTGCACTGCTACTTTTTGTGTCAGCTATTGCATCAGAAAGCAGAGTGGCGAGGAAGGACTTGGGGCTGGACCTTGGTGGGTTGGGGGTTGGACTTGGAGTAGGGGTGGGCCTGGGAATAGGAGGTGGTAGTGGCTCTGGAGCTGGAGCAGGCTCCGGTTCTGGCTCTGGTTCTAGCTCTAGCTCTTCCTCAAGTTCATCATCTTCATCTTCCAGTTCTGGCTCTGGTGGCTCCGGTGCTGGCTCCGAAGCTGGTTCGTATGCAGGCTCTCGGGCTGGATCAGGATCTGGTAAAAGGGGAGGTGGTGGCGGCGGAGGCGGCGGAGGTGGCGGAGGCGGTGGAGGAGGTGGGGGAGGTGGAGGCGGCAGCGGTGGAGGCTCAGGCTATGGTCACGGTGAGGGTTACGGGCAAGGCGGTGGTGATTAAGGAATTAGTGGTTTACTGATATGAAAGAAGATGGTGTTTTAAGTGTGTAATAAATAAGTAGTTTGTGGTCTCTAGCCACGTACTTTATAGCATTATGGTAAGCATGCATGTATGCCTAAGGTGATGAACACCATCCTCCTGTGTGTTTTTATTGGAAGTGAATTAATTTCAGTTTGAAGCACTTTATTTGTTTCATCACTCCAACTCTGCTTATCACTTCCATTTCTACTTGTAATATGTTACAACATCTGATTAATTGCTTGCTTGAGTCAAAGACGAATACTCTGTTAATTGTTATTTGTGTTGGAGAGTACTACTGATTATTTGGCCATGTGATACACACATGTTATGGGAATAATTCAAACAAAAGGAAAAAGATAGATACCCATCCATTTTTTTTCTTACACAAGTTGATAAAGTATTCAATTAAGACATTTAATTAAACATAAATTAAATTAAAAATTAATAAAAATAGATGAAGATGGTTGTATATTTAAAGTAAGAGAGTTATTCGAATTTTAGTCTATTATTCTCCAAATTTATATTATTTTAAATATATTTTAATGGATTTATTTAATTTAACATATTAACTTGGTAAGGTTAATTGAAGTTATGAAATTTAAAATTAGTCTTAGAGGATATGGTTAATCCTTTATTAAGTTATTATAACATTAAATTATTGGAATATAGTCTTTCTTACAGGTTAAAAATTATTTATTGAATTGAGTAATATTATTAAATGCAATGACCACTTAAATTATTTGATTTTATGAGTATTTACGAAATAATTTTATGATATTATTGATTAAAACCGATCAATTTAATTACTTTTATTAGTCTTCATAGTTTAATATTTATTTTTTATATATAGAATACGAGTTTGCATTACTTGTGTGAATGAATTGGATATTTATCTATGAAAAAAATATTAATTAATGAATTAATGAATTGAATGAATTTTATTAAATGATTTTTATCTGATTTATTCGTTTTATTACCTCCAGGATAAAGACGCTCCAATTAAAGAAAAAGAAAACTGGATTATTAATTAGGTTCTTCCTTTGCATGAATTTGCAATGAGGATGAAAGATAATGGAAGATTTTCCACTTCAAGGATAATCAATATTTTCCACTTTGTAGCATATTATTTAACGTAATAAACAACGATGATAATGGAAGATTATTTCTAAGTGCCTATAAAGAGCATCTTATCTTTTCTACTTTCTAGCATCAAATGCCTTTAAAGTATAATTATAAAAATAAATGTATATATATATATATATAATTCTTTTTTAATATAATTGATTTCTTATTTCTATGAAAAACTATTAAAATAAAGGTTTGTGCATTTAATTACGACTCCAACTGAATGGAAAAGCTAATGAAAAATAAATTAAATCAATAAAAATAATAGTTGAAATGTTTTTTTTTAAATAGAAGAAAATTGGCTAATAAATTATTTTAAAATATTTTATACTGTAGCAGGAAAAATTGATAAATAGAAAATTTTATTTATGAGATATATTATACTGTGGTTTTTAGTAGTCAGAAATTTAACCTCTACATATTTGAATGATATGTTAATTTAAATAAATATTATTTAACATTTTGATTTTAATATTTTTTGTTATTATTTTGTAAATAACTTTGAAAGACTGAATTATCTATAAAAATTGAGCCATTGATAATCCTATATTAGTAGGAGGCAGTCTATACTGCCAGCAACTCTGTCTAACTTAGTGCCATCTATTCCTAAGTAAATAGTTATTTTTTAACTTTTGTAAATATATAAATAGTAATTTATTTATCCTTTTTTTTCGTTTATCCAAATAATAATTATATCCTTCTTCAAAGACAACTAGAACTCCTTTATCTCATATTACAATATGAAATTTTACCATTTCAATTAAATTTAAATTACTTTCTTCGTTTAATTTTTGAAATATTTTTGTTTGGATGAAAAATATATTTATTAAATTTTATTATTTTTATTTAGCAAAATATTTCAATTATTATGAAATACAGAAGTTAAAATTTTAATCTTATATTAATTAAAAAATAGTTTATCAATTTTGATAAAAAAATATTAGTTGATATAGGCTAAAAATAGTAGTTAATTTTTTAATTAATATTAGTTTTAAAAATCCTAACCTTTGTTATATTTGAGGTTAGGAAAAAGCAACCTCAATCCATACCAACTAAAAATAATATTTAAAAAAAATCATGTTTGAACGGTTTCGTCCAAAATCGTACAAAATCTCTTAATCTGTCATCACTTTGTCAAATATCCAAATTTCTAAACAGTTTCGGTCCCCAATCCATAGAAGTGTCTTTTAACACTAGAGCACAATGATCACTGATTACAAACTATTTAATATTCGACCACTCTTCCAACCATTCCCAGAAAACCAAAATTCTGTCAGTTATACTTTTAATAGACTCATTCGATTTGAACCAAGTAAATTTTCTACCAACCATTGAAATATCCACCAAGTTAGATTTTTCTATAAATTACTAAAGCTACTTACTTTACTGTTGTAATCAGACACTGAAATCAAACTTTTTCTCTCGTTCTTTCTTCTAATAGAATTATAATCCCCTCTACACATGAGACCCTATTTAATTTGCTTAACCTAAACACACTGATCTCATCCCAAATCAGCTTCTTTTCCCTCAACGAACCAGTACAATATACATTCACAATTGTAACTTGTACACCAACCTTCAATTCTCCTTCAATAACAGAAAAATTGCTTCCGTTAAAAGACCTTGATAACTGAAAGCAATTCCTTCTCCACATCGTTATAATCCCTCTTGCTTTATTGCTAGTACCATTTTCGATCCAATAAATTTCATTAGAATCCCACAAGTGAAAACAATTCTCCTTATCAAACTTAGAACACTTTGTCTCTTAAATTCATACCATTCCTACCTTTTTTTTATATTAAATCTTTTAAATATCTTCTTTTAATGTTTCTTTCTAACCCTCTTATATTCATACTAATTATTTTCATTAAAAAACAATATTCTCATTCCTTTTGAACCTCGCCTTACTACCATCCCGATCTTCCATTGACGGTAGTCTACTTAAAACCAAATATTCCTCACCACACTCGTTCTAATATTTATTTTCAAAAAACTTGATGAACTAAGGGCAGAACATTACCTTTAGTACAGTGAGCATTAGAAGAAAGGGTATCAATACAACTAATGAAATGAGAAAATTATCTAGAGACTTTTTTGATGTTGAAGACTGCTACTGATGTAACAAATTCATTAGAGTTTGATAATGTTGTGGAGTGAACTTTATGTCATTAGTTTGACCTTTTTTACATTTGTTCAGTATTCTCTTCTATAATATTATTGATGGTGACCCTTGTGATACGTGGAATCATGATGAGGAAGATATTCATGTTTCTTATAACATTATTAAATGATATTGTAGTGAGTATAGAATATCACTTTCATATAGCATGAGCATCACCAATCTATAAAATGTTTTGTTAAGTTGAAGGAGAAAAAGATTTCATTAAGAACATGAAAAAAAAAAATGGTAATAAGACCCTCTCCAAAATGAAGGTAATATGGATTAAGTATATTAGAAGTTTATCTTGAATTTGTAAACAATCAAACGAAAAGAAAAAAATAGGTTAAAAATGCTGACAAATGAAGTAAAGAGAGAAAGAGAATGAAAGACACCATAATTCTTTAGTTAAAAAGCTCTTTATCATGAAACATATTGAATTCATAAGAAATCAAAAATAATTTAAAATCTTATCAAGAAAAACAATAGAGAAAACAAAGAAGAGAAGGAAGGAAAAAAAACTTTATTATAATTAGTAATTATTTGCTACAAACTAAATAATCTATTATAAAAATATAAAAATATAAAAATAAAAGGATCAATATATGATTCTTAAATATCTTTAATTATTACTTGAATGTCCTAATTCAACGGTCGATTTTCCTTGTAAAAACAACTACTAATAAAAATGAATGTAAGAAACCTTTTTACAGAATAAATTGATTTATCTTCCAAAATATTCATGATCTATTTTAATCATAAAAAATAAGCCTTGATATCTTAAATACAATGAGAAAAAATGTTAAAAGAAATGAAATGACAAGAATGAAGGAAACTCGGGTCTTCCAGGTTATCATTCATTTTAGTTTTGCTTTTGCTGGATTATGTTTTATAGTGTTCATGAAAATTTCTAAATTGGAGCCTTGAAGCGGATTTGCTCCTTTTCCGCCTTTCATCGGCTCAGTAAAAAGGAGATTCCTGCAGCGGCCATTTGTTTTCCAAAACTGTAACCCTCTTCTCTCCCTCACTTCGATCTTCTTCTATTTCTTTCATCCATCGCCCCGTTATTTCTTCTTTTAAATTACATATTATGGAGTTTTCAATTTGCATAATTAACTTTGGTGGTGACTTTTTTCATGCCGTTTCAGAGGGTTGCAATGCATTCTTAGTTTCTTGGTTGCTTGACATTTATGGATAGGATTTTTGTATTCTCTTGGCATCTTGATTGCTATTTTTTATATATGTAAAATTGAACAATCCATTAGTGAGTTCTGAAATGTTTATTTCAATGAAGGTCGTCCTAGTCCCAATTAAGGTTTCTTATATGATGCATAACATTTCAAAACCTAAGAATATGCTATAAAATTAGTGGCTTTAAAGGAAAGAAAAATCTTATATTTTGCAATGCTTGCGAACCTTAAGACCATATACAATTGAAATCATATATGGAGAGTTATAGGGACTAATTTTTTAGGTTTTGAATTTTGTTGATCAACATAGATATTATTTTAGTGTCTCTTTTAATTGGTGAGGTGCGTAATACATTGCAGATACCTTGGGAGAGTTGGGTAATGATTTGCTTAGGATATATTATGTTCATAATCTGATGAAAGGCTGCTAGGGGTAAGGCTCCACCAACATTTGAGGGGCGCTCTGTGCAAGTTCCTGGGATGATGCGACGTGGTCAACTTTCTGGTTTAGGTTCTGCTGCTTCTCATCATACTCAGCTGTTGGAGAATAAAATTGCCGTTCAGGAAGCAGAAATAGAGCAGCTTTTACGGGATAACCATAGTCTGTCAAGTGGACATGTGGCCTTAAGAGAGGCTCTTGTCGCAGCTTCGCAGGATGTGCAAAAGTTGAAGTCACACATTAGAAGCATCCAGACAGAAAGTGACATTCAGATCAGAATTCTAGTTGATAAGATTGCGAAAGGGGAGGTCGATATTAGAGCTGGTGATAGCATGAAGAAGGACCTACAAGAGGCCTATACTGAGGCACAGAGTTTGGCAACTTCCAGGCAGGAATTGAGTGTCCAAATTCAACGAGCAAGTCAGGAACTGAAGAAGGTTAACAGTGATGTTAAGTGTATTCCAGATTTGCAGGCTGAACTGGATGTATTAGTGCAGGAGCATCAGAGGTTACGGTAAGTACTGAACCTTCATATAAATCAGAACTGATACTGATTCTTCAGGGTATTTAGTTAATTTTGTTAATTGTTATAGCAGGGTCTAAACTTCCTTTCTGGAAACTTGTATTTGTATCTGAGTCAATGTTGTTAAATAACCATTATTGCATTGGCAAAGCGCAATGAAGTGTCATTTTTCAGTCCCTTTGCCTTAGGTAATTTAAGAAGGGAGGGCCACTGTGGCAGAGCCATAGTTTGGCCTTCCTCTATTACCATTGATAACCTTGATCTGTGTAACCAATCCTTCCCCATTCGTAAGGCTTTTATTGCTGTTGATATAACATTAAGAATGACATACACTGACATATTATAAGTTGAAGTTGCATATTTTGTACAGCCACTATTAGAAAAGACATGAAAAAAAGAAGAAAAATCGTAGAAATTTATTTATCTTGGTTTTTGCTCCAGCAAGTACCCAAATGCGGGTGACCAGAATTATTTCTTTCATTTCACTACGTTAAGTCTGTTTAGTTTGACAAAATATCTTCTGTCTCTGTTTTATTTGTTTCCACAACATAATTACAAAAATGGTACTTTATTTACATTTTGTTTCTTGTTTTCACTCGTTCTGTGCAATTATTTGAAAATAGGATGACATTTGTAAATACTTATGATTAAAAGAAATAAAAATATAGAATGTTTTTCCTCTCAAGCCAGGCATAAACTTCATAGTATCTGTTTGCTTTCAAGATATGAGATTTTCTTTGAAGTGGTTATCACGAGTGACATTATAGACTAGTCTCCTATTGTATTGTTATTGGTATTGTTATATTTCAGGTGAGACTGTCATACAACTGAATGAAAATTAGTTCAAAAATTGTATGATGGATTCCCCAATAGTGAGTATTTACCCAGGTGTATTCAACATCTATGAAATCATGCTTTAAGTCAGGATTTGCTATTCTTGGGTGCCATTGTATACCTAGATTCATAAATATTTGGTATTCTTGAACATCTTGCTGCATATCTTTTCTGCGGTTTGTTTCTCTTTATCTAGGAACTTATCTAATAATTCCTTCAATCTGGTTGGGTGACAGTGGCACCTTTGAATATGAAAAGAAGAAAAACATAGAGCTAGTGGATTACATGAAAGCAAAAGAGAAGAATCTAATAGCGATGGCAAGAGAAGTAGAAATGTTACGAGCAGAGATTTTGAATGCCGAGAAAAGAGTAAATGGTAACTCTCTTGCTTCAATGTGTTGTAGTCTGTTTATGTGATATTTTATACATATATGTTTCTGATGCATTCTTGCTGTGTAAACAGCATCTGATCTGTTTAGGGCTTCCACCCCTGGACAAAGCAGTGGTCCTTTTGTTGATGCTTATGGGAGAGCTCATGGTCAGATCTCTTCTAGCCAAGGAGCAGAGGGTATGGTACCAGTTGGTGATAGCAATGGAGTAGCAGCTGTCAATAGTTCTGGTGTTAGTGGTGGTGTTTGGTCAAGTCCTTATAATCCCACAGTTGGTCGGAGGTGAAGGGTTTTTTTCTATTTTAAATCAAATGCAGCTTGAATTGAGCTTTTGCTTGTAAAATACATGGGACCTGGTTGGTATTTTCTATGTTAAATCTCACAGATTGAGTGGCTTTTTTTTAGGTCCTTTCCATTTTGATATAATACAGTTTTGTGAATCAAATCTACGAATTGGAGAGTCCAAAAGTCTGTCTCAAACAAAACTGATGGTAGAATAAAATTGAAAGTCTAGTTAAGCATGGTCTTTTTAGTGAGCTAAAGATATTGTTCTTAAGTTTTTAGCCTAGAGATCCCAATCCTAACTTTCGGAGTGCATTTGAAACATGCTCAAGTCTTGCTTTCCATCCAACATGGCGAAATTGTTGCAAATCACTATAGATGCTAGCAAGGAAATAATTTTACTTTTAAGATGAAGATAGTTGACGTGATGAAGAGAAATAATTTTGCTAAAAAAAGCTATATGTAAGTGCCTTTTCTTGACCCACTAGATGCAAATGGTCATTGATCTCATTTCAAAGAATGATGCCTCTAATCATTTATGTGGTGCGTTGATTGTCAAGACTCAGCATTTTAAAACCTTGGATTGAGATCTTTCTTTCCAACATGTCTACTTTGAGGGGAATTTCACTGCAGATTGGCTTGCAAAGCAAGGTTCAGTCCCTAATCAGGATATGCAGCCTTTTACAAAATGTCCACCAGCTCTGACTTGTATTATGTTAGCTGATGTTAGGGGCACTCATACTGGAGGTAGTTTGTTCCATTAATGTCTCTGTTTTCCCCAAAATCAAGAAAAAAAGGACTCAATTCATCTGGGCATAATTATGCATCTTGTAGTTTGTTTCCATTGGATGTCTACCTCATCATTGTGCATAAATTCAGTACTGTTTTTACTCTTTTGTTTCCCCCCTTTTTCTTCAAATATGATATCATTCTCTTACCTGTATATCTTTTATTTCTCCTCACATAGTTCTCCCTCATCTTCAACGCTAACATGAGCATACCTTGTTAACAGCATTGTGAGTAGAACTTGGGTTTTATGTTCATGTTTAGCACTGCACAGTCAGTATCATTGGGGCTAGGATCTTGACTAATTAATCACCATCCATCCATGCTAACTTTCATATTATTGGTCTTGATCTTGTTTACCTGCTATATCAATATCAATATGAACATGAACCTTCAACTTGTTAGTCAAGCATGCATCAATTTTCACACAGGGATGTAGTACCCACGATAAAAAGAGGTCCATTTTTTTAATATATAATTATATACTATTTTTTTTATACTTTTATGAATAGATTGATTTTTTTTTGTCAATTAAAATATTACTATTCTGGTTGATGATTTTTATTAGTTTGTTTCATTTATAAATCCATATTGAATGATTTTTTTTTTCATTGACAAATCAATATCATATGTGATAAAATATTTAAAGTGTTTATTTATTTTAACAAGACAAGAATTACAAATAAAAACTTAAATCATAAAGAAAATAAATTAAAATTTAGTATACTAATAAAGAGAAAAAAAAATGTATGTAACTAAATGATAGTTGTCAAGGATAATTAGTAGGATAAGGTTAAAACATTTTCATTAAGCAAACAAAATATAAAAGAATCAAATTACAAATATAAATATAAATTTAAATAATATATATGAATGATTTAAAACTGTAAAAAAAGTCGCAAATTTATTGTGAATTAAAATTTACCTAAACATAGCAAAGTATAAATGAAATAATTTGCAAATATATAAACATCCTTTTAAGTTGAATATTTCCCACCCTCAATGAAGATAGGGACGGAAAAAGCAAAACATCTATCCCAACTTGTCTGTATCATACCTATTTCATACATGAATATTTATGTGTATTTGTTTAAAGGTCAAAATTAAATGATAAAATATTATTTAGGAATAACGGAAAAAATTATTTATTAGTTTAATATATCACTTTTAATAAAATTAGTTGTCTATTTTTATATAAAAATACATATATAAATTTTAAGATATTTTCAGGAATTTATTTATTGTTTCTCTCTAGACCCGTCTTGAACTTGAACCCATTAAAATAAGTTGAAAAAAATCAGAGATAGAAAATGTCGTTTTTAATTAACACCCTATCTAACACCATTTACACTTTTATTTTCCTAACTAACACCCTTTTGTTTTTATTTTCCTATCTAGTACATTTTTATTTTTATTTTCCTATTTAGCACCCTTTTATTTTTTATTTCCCTATCTAGCACTATTTCAAAAATAAATTAAAAAATAATAAATTATTATTTTTGTGATAATTTTAATTTTGAATGCATTAAAAAATAAATATTTTTAATGTTTAAAATAGTTAGAAATATAATTAATGAATAAAGATATGTGTTTTTACAAAATAAAAATAAAAAAGTAATAAATTTAAAATGTTTAGTTTAAAAATTATTTTTTTAAGAATGAATAAAATAAAAAATTAAACTCTACAACAACATAAAAGTTGAATATATAAACATAAATTAGTATTTATTTTTATTATTATTGATGATGTAATTATGTTAATTTCAATTAAAAAATACATGACATAATTATAAAAAAACAAAGTTAAATAATGACTGATATGGACATAAAAGAACAACATAATCGAAAAAAAAATGTTCATATTGTCAAACACCAAGACACACATAAAGAATATGTCCCAACATTACTAAATTGTGCACTTCTCGTCATTAAATATAATTAAATTTCGCACAAACTATTTAATGTACCATTGAAGAAAATATTAAATAAATTATCATCTTTCATTTATTTTCATTTTTATGATCAACATATACTTATTTAGTATCGCCTTATATATCTTATATTTATCTTATTTGAATTTATTTTTATATCTTTATCTTAATTTGTTTTGCCTTTATTTTATATCTTTTATGTTTTTAGTTATTATTTTTTTTTATTGTTGCTGTTTTTATTTTCTAGACTTTTTTTTCTTCATTTTTTGCTTCTCATTTTTAAGCATTATAGATTCAACTTTTATGTTGTTGTAGGGTTTAATTTTTTATTTTCTTCATTCTTAAAAAAAAATAATTTTAAACTAAATATTTTAATTTTTTTTATTTTATTTTATAAAAACTCATTTCTTTATTCATTAATTATATTTCTAACTATTTTAAACATTAAAAATATTTATTTTTTAATTCATTCAAAATTAAAATTATCAAAAAATAAATAAATTATTATTTATTTATTTATTTTTGAAATGGTGCTAGATAGGGAAATAAAAAAATAAAAAGGTGCTAGATAGGGAAATAAAAACAAAAGGGTGCTAGATAGGGAAATAAAAACAAAAAGGTGCTAGATAGAGAAATAAAAACAAAAGAGTGCTAATTAGGAAAATAAAAGTCTAAATGGTGCTAGATAGGGAATTTACCCACATAATATAGCAACCAGTGGTTGATTTAAAATAAAAGTATATGTATGATTTTTCTTAAATAAGGTCCTAAGATGTAGAAATAATTGATGTTAGAAAGTTTATAATAATAAATATTTCCGTCTCTAATAAAATTCTCTCTGCATATCCGTACATCATGAACACATATTAAACTATTTTAAATCATAAAAAGTCGAAATAAATATCTTTACTCTATAAATTTGATTTAATGGGCAAATGTTCTGATCTGTTTTTCGTTATTAGGGGTTATGGGTCATTGATATTACTTGACTTAATGGGAAAAAGTCATTGAAATTTGTCAAATTTCTAGTTTCTTATACAATATTTATGTGAATAACTGGTTCTAATTTGTCTTAAGTTTTTATGTTTTAGCTTGGTAATTAAAAATTGGAAAAATCCAAAATTAGTTTTTATTTATTATGTAAAGGTGTCGTATTTTAATTTAATCCAATTTAAGGTGTAACTGTCCCAAATTAGGTTAAGGACATAAAAAAAGGACATGGAACTGAGAACTAGCAGCGGAATTCGGTGTTTGACATAGTCGTAGTCTTCTCCCATTGAAAATATTGAAATTGTCCATTTCAAAATTATTTTGAATTCTAGTACAAAATTTTACATTTTAAATGGTAGAATTTTAAATAATTTTTCTTATTTTAAATGATACAATCATAATATAAATTTTATTTCAAATTTAACCATTGAAATATAAATTCTGATTTTTATTCTAGAGTGTAGAGTTTGGAATAAAATTTTTGTATTTTGAAATCTAAAATTTAGAATATAGTAAATTCATTAATTTGTAATTTGGATCGTAGAATTAAGACTGTAATTTTTTCTACTTAGACGATGAAGGTGAGGAACTATTACGACAGTGACACTGAAGGTGGAAGGTGTTGTGGTAGTGGCACTCGAGGTGGAGAGTTGTTGCAATGGTAGAAGTTGGAGGTGGGGGGTTGTTGCGGTTGAAAATGGAAAGATGAGTGTTCAATAGAGAAGATAAAGAGCAAAAAACTGTCATTTGGCTTCTTCTATGAATGTGCTTGAAGAAAACATGGAGGTGCATGAAGAATTGTCCCTATGTGAGAAATTTAGTTGGGTTTTTAATGCTATGTCTTTTATTATCAAAAGGCTTTTTCTTCATTCATTACCATAATTTCTAACAATACCCCTATAATTTTGAAAATAACCATTTTACTGACTTTCTCCATTATCTATTTTGAAAATCTTTCAGAATAAATTTTCTGCAATAAAATTTGTTTAACAAATTTTCTAAAATTGTACTTTTGAAACAAGATTTCTAAAATATATGAAATTCATTCTATAACGAGTTTTTTAGAACAAATTTTCCAAAACATATAGAGATGTCTTTTAGATTGAAAATTTTTAAACAAACTTTTTAGAACATATGAAATGTATTTTTGAACATAAAAGTTAGGTGTTTCTTCTTACACCCTACCTTCTTTAAAATATCTAAAATATTTGGATGATTCTGAAATAAAGGATATTCCAAAAGTAAAAGGTATTTCCGTAATAAAAATTTCAGAACACAAAAAAAAATCATTTTAGAATATTTTTTCTAGAAATTTTTTGACTTCCAAAATAGTAAATCTAGAATTCATAAAATATATTTTAAAAAATATGTTCTGAAACCTCCCAAAAAGTGTAATTCAGAAGTAGTTTTTAAAAAATAATGGATGTAGGGAGAAATTTGTTGGGGTGCAAAAAGAAACATCCAAATATTTAAAACAAAATTTTGAGAACAGGCTTTAAAAAAGACATATAATAGCTTCGAAAACAATTTTTTCTTTCTTCTTTTTCCTCTCAAAGAGTAGAGCGACCATGAGAAACAAAAATGTAGTTGGAGGTTCAACTTCAGTGGAAGAAGTACCGGAAATAGCAGAAGTCGTGGTGTGATGTAGTAAGGGAAGATAGTATTTTAGTTAGTATGGGAGTGTACTTAGTAACTTTATAGGTGCAAGAAGCAAAAGCCTTATTAAAATGTCTAAGGCCTACTTTTGAGGCCCGTGTGATCCGCTCGTTACTATTTATTTATTTGTTTACTTGCGCTTTTCTTTCCTCTCATTTGTCGATCGAGTCTGATTCATGGCGGAGGTTAGTCTCTTTCCATTTTCTCTGACTCTGATTCTCATCTCTGAACAATAGAACTCAACCATTTTCAGACATTTCCCATTTCCATTATTTTTTGTTCTCTCATTTTCACCATTCAAGGTTCCGATTTGTTGCATTCTTCTTGGGTGTAATCTGTTATTCCGATATATCGAATCATTTTACCACTGCCTATTTCTCCATACGACAAGTAAATTAGTGAATTGCTTCTTTTCTCCTCTATGTGAAAAGTGATACATTTCGGATTCTATAGATTCGGGTGCTTGCTATTTAATATCCATATCGGGATCAAGATTGTAGAAAAAGAGTCTGTCGGGGGGCCTTTTTACATAGATAGTTTTAGGTTAAACTAATATGTATCGATGTTGCCTCTTTTTTCGTGTTTATTACATCTTTAAATGGTTGCAATTTGATTCCTAATTTTGTGTAGTTGTAAAATGTTTTGGTGGACTAGGTCCTATTGCTACAACATTTATATAGTTATTTACTGGTAGTGTCGATTCTGGGATCCCAATTCAATGTTTTAAAACCATAGGATGCAGTTGCGTAATTTGAAATCTATTTTTTTTCAGAAAAAAAATTAAATTCATGAAGCCAACTGCTAATGGCAGGAGCTGGAATCCAGTTATACATTCTTAAAACTTTTGGACTCATCTAGAAAAATCCGAAACTCTAAAGAACCAGTTACGATCGAAACACCTATTTGAGCATCCCAAAATGTTTAAGGATTTACAGATCAATTGAGGCCATAGTTTTATTAGTTTGGTTGTTTGTTATAGATAAGCATGCTTTTTGATGGTGGTAGGTTTATGCTTCCTTTTTAAGATATATATATATTTTTTTTAATTTTGATTCCAGGAAGATATGTTTGCTATCTAGTGCTGATTTATTACTTATGATTGCGTTTTGTCCATATCTTCGTTATTACATCCAAAGGCCATGCAGCGATTCAACTGCATTTTTTAGATTCTGTTCGTGGCATTTTTAGCACACTGTCTAAATTTGGTATCATGTAATTGGCGGTATTGGACTCCCTATAATGCAATTTACTTAAGATTCTGAATGAAGATATGTTTTGGTCTTTGTTGACATTCATATTAGTCGTTCTTTATTAATGACTTGAGGAGGGTGGGTATGGGTAATATATTTCAGGCACACTTATTTCATCGCTTAAAACTAGAGTCGTGATACAAAATCACCCTCTGGCTTTCTGCTATACTGTATATTTTCTGGTTTTGAATTTGACTTTTCATGCAACAGGTTTGGTATCTTCTGCAAATTTGTAGTCTTTTTTCCCTTAACATAATTTTTGTTGTTACTTCCTGCTAGATTGAACTAAAAACAGCACCTGCCGATTTTCGTTTTCCTACAACAAATCAAACCAGACATTGTTTCACTCGCTACATTGAGTTTCATAGGTGGATTTTCTGACGTTGGCTATCTGGTTTCTGCGAAAGTGTTACCTATGATCTTTTACCTAATATTGATTTTAATTACAGATGCTTGGCAGCAAAGGGTGATAACTCAGGTGAATGTCAGAAATTTGCTAAATATTACCGCTCCCTTTGCCCGGGTGAATGGGTAAGCAACCCTTAGCTTTTTGGTTGACTTGTAACTGACTGGTTGTGCACTTTAATATAAAACTTGTTGTCATACCAGAAATTAATGTGATTTGTGATGTTCAAATGTTCGTGAGATTGATCCTTAACATCTGCAAAGTTTTAAACTGTTAGGAACTGAAGATTTTATTGTTGCGATAGGAATAACTGAATTCCCAGTGCCAGTGTGTAGTCTCTCTTTGTACTTCATGTGGATGTTGATTCTCCTTAACTTACAGCACTCACTAATCAACGTTTTTACAAGCTATTATAGGTCATTTTAATAGAGTTATTTTCTATCAATATTTTGCTGATATATTGTATTGGTTTTGGATTTATGTTGTATTTTTTATATTTTAGTCCTTTGAAGCTCTGTAGAGTATGTAAGGTTCATTATCTTCACTTTTTTATATCAACTAATAATACTCAAAAATGTCGTTCTGGGTTCAAAAGAAGAATAATTGGTAAGTTTTTTTATTTTATGTTAATGAAAGAAATTAGGCTTGTTCTTGAGAATGCAACCTCCGATTGTGATCTCCAAAAAAAAAAATCATCACTCTTTATATTATCTATTTCCCAGAACTAAGTGTCTCTAGACTGCCGAGATATAAGGATAAGAGATTCTTTTTAGATATTGGCCTCAGACATTTGGAAGATCACATGCTTGGATGTTTGGGATTTAGCTCTTCTAAAGTGAGAGGGTGTGTAAAAGTAAGGACGGAAGAGTGTATCTACTTTAATCCAAGTTAAGTGTGGATATTCCCTTTATTACTTTGCATGTTTTTCTTACTCTGTAGGAGTCTAATCTGGAAGGCATGACACCATCTTCAAAACTAATGTCATGCATTCTGATTGTGAAGTCTAAACAATCACATAAAAGATGAATAAAATATGTACATTTCTGATATGATGAATATAAATCATGTTTAGTTTATTTCAGATATAAGTCATTCCCAAATGCACAAGAGCAAAGGAAAAGTTTACTCGAGTGACTCGTTATTACTCAGTTTATATACTATATAGCCATTGCGTGAGCCATGCTCCTGCATCCTTGCTTTAAATGCTGTGAGCTTTAAGTCAAACTATATGCATTTCTGTATATATGTAGATTTTTCATTTTGAAGCCCCCTTTTTTCCCTAGCAGGGATTTCTTAAGTACATACATAAGTACTTCTTTGTGATTTAGCATGTTAGATAGTTTTATAATAAAGTGATTTAAATATGTCTTTGAAGGTGACTAATGATAGAATTAGGTTTTCTTATCTTCAAGGAAGTTGTCTGCTTCTTTGACAAATATAGTAATCAATAGCTCAGGAAAGTAGCGTAGCTGAGCAGAATTGTGAAACCATTTTGGTAGCAGTTATTGCAACTGCAATAGTGGCTTTTTGTCGTGATACAGTGGTGCTACTTTTTGATATAAGCTACCAAAACCCATTTTTCGCTCATGAAAAAACGTTCTAATGGGTAAATTTCGAAGTCTCCCCTCATTTTCTATTGCATTTTTTGCTTCAGAAACATATTCGGACATGAAACCTTTACCATTCAAGAAAAAAACTACCATTTTACCTCTGCTCCTTCACACTTTAAAGTAGTATTTTGTGTTCTCTGTTCTGTTCTTTCTTCATCCTTGGAACTTGTCAGCTTGCATTCTACTATTTATTTTTATCTAATTTGTTGTGTTTCTTTTCTGTTAATTTCACAATCATCTTTCATTTTTTGGACCTCATTACTATGTTCTTATTGCTCCCAGATTGGTGACTGTGTGTATGTTAACTATGTATGACTTATTTGTCTAAAATTTCATTAAGTTTGAGTTTCTTTTTAGTATTTATACGTATTGAAACTAGTCTAACTGTTTTTTGCAGTGCCAACAGTCTAGTTACATAATTTTGAATTAGCGAAATTGGTTTACTGATTTTTTTGTTTTATAATATTTTTGCCAATACGCTCATATACCAGCTTTTGAACCTATTGTACGTACAAGTTATGACACTTATTTGTGTATTACGTGTTTGTGTTTGTTTTAGGAATAAGAAAGTGAATTTGTATAACATACATTGTTTTATTCAATTAATCTCTGGACATTCCTAAAATTGATAAAATATGTTTATATTTGTCACAAAAATTTAATAGATTGGTGATATACCACATGAAGGTCGTTAGTTACCACACAGAGATATGCCAACCATTTTGCTATGCAGCATTATTACCAAGTCAAAGTATTAAACAACCACGACAGATGATATTGAAATTTTTTCTTTTGATTCAATGATGTGTATTGGATGAGTTAGCATTTCTCTTTTTTGAATTTTGTGTGGAATATACTCTGGCAGGTTGACAAGTGGAATGAACAGAGGGAGAGTGGAACTTTTCCAGGACCTCTTTAAAATCATGTGCCGCTTGGATATCCTTTTGAGGCATGAGGAGTCTTGAGCATTCTGTTGGTTTATTTCTTCAGTTATATTTGGATGAGTCATTGTGAATAAGGCAAATGGCTGAAGCCATTTTTCTTGTGAAGTTGATATAATTGTTTTGGTTGTGTGCCGCTGTGTACTCTCTTTGTTTAGATCATTAATTTTAATATTAATAATTAGCAAACTTTATCCCCAATATGGATGAAGTGTGAAAGAGTAGTACATTTATCATTTTTTTAATTTAAATTAAAGGTGAATAGTCCTATTATTTAACCTTATACAATTTTTTTGTCATATTGACTGTCAAATCCCTATTACAGTCCTCTTCATGAAAGGTAATTTGGTCATTTTGACATCCTCGACTAGTTTTCTTTCATTTTCATCTCAAAGAGTGATGAATTTCATAGATGATGGGGTCCCACTTGATTTTTTGATCCTTTGTTCTCTGTCTAAATTGTAGGAGATGGGAAAGAATAATTTTGTCATGTTTTTTTAAAGCCCTGACTTCCTCTGTCTCTCATTAAGTTTCTTTCGTTTCAAACAATGGCTTAAAGTATAAGTGTATGACAATTTTAGTTTGAACGGCAATAATCTCAATCACTGTCTCTAAGTGACGGTTTATGGCCCATAAAAATATATAACCCAACTTATTTCACACGGAGTCCACTCTCGGGTTGTTTTCTTTCATCACCTCTATACCTTTCTTCCATATTTTTTTAATGAAAAAGTCTGATTTAACTTTAAAGAAGTTATATTGTAAAATTGCAAAAATATTTTCTGAATTCTCAAATATTTTTCAAACTCTATAATTTAAAATATAACATTATATTTGAATTAAAAGTATTTATTTGAAAATCTAAAAAATATTTTTTAAATTGTAGAATTCAGAATATAATTTTTATTCAGAAAATAACTTTTGATTTGTAAATATTTTGGAATATAAAATTATATTTTAAATTATACAATTTAAAAACTATATATATATATATAATTAAAAAAAAAACAACCTGCTTAAGGGTAATTTTGGAATTAAAATAATTATTAAAGTGCAGGAAGAGACATGAAGTTGCAAGAAGAAAACACCCACTATCAGAATGGATCATACCTTGTGTCTGTCAAATGCTCTTACCCCTAAAATTGTTTCCCGTAGTGCCCACCCACAATCGCAACACCATTTACTTCCTTCATAGTGCTATTTTTTTAATTTACTAAAAATAGTATTTTGTCAATTGTTAGCATTTATAAATTTATATTGAATAAACTTTTAGTTCACTGCAATTTATCAACATGTAATGAATTTATTATAATATATTTAAACTGTTTGACTATTTAATAGGAACTACAGATACAAATTTAAATTATAAATTAAATATTGTATATAAAATAATGTGTTATGATGAATGATTGGCTGAGATGTGAGATGTTGCAGGACCAAGTCTGGAGAAGTCCATATCTGTCATAAATCTGCCCTATTAATGTGATATGTATGTATTTTTTAGTGATGAAAATTTAGCTATAAATGTATCAGAAATGAAAAAAATTATGTATTTTCTAAAATTTATTAAAACTTTATTAATAAAATATATAATTTGGAATGAAACTAATGTATATTTGTTTGTAAAAAAAAACGAATTGATTACTTCGTTGATTCGTTTAAATTCGTGGTGCATATAAGAATGAATCACAAAATGAATTCATATCTTCTTTTGTGTGAGATAGACCAACCTAACCTGTATTTTGTAGATTAAATGTGGGACGGATCAACTATTGACACCCTAATTTTTTTGTGATTTAAACATATGTAAAGAGATTTATAATAATACATATTACTTACTCAACCAACTTAATTAGATATTTTAATATTTTTAATGCAATACATATATAATTTAAAAGGATGTGATTTATTGTTTGGTGGAGATAATAAAATGTAGTTGTGGAAGTATAAAGAATTTATTTGCGTGTACTAACATAAGGAATTCAAGTATTGAGAAGACTTAAAGTCAAGCGCTTTGATGATGATAAATAAAGAGTATTTTGAAGTTGAGAAGAGGAGCAGTTAGTTTGAGTGACATAAAAGAAGTGCAAAGGAAATGATGGCGTGCCCAAATCAAATTTGCAACCTAAGCTGTTGAAATATCTTATAAGATAAGGATAAGATTACATGCTTCCAATTTTCCAATGAGCTATTGCATAGGTATTTCCCACATTAATTTTAACGTTTAGTTGTTCTAACTTAAATCATATGCAATTTTTAGTTTTCAATTTTTTTTAAAATTAAATAAATTTGATATTTTCATTTTTATTGCAATTTTTTTTCTATTTATATATTTATAATTGTTGATTTTTAAAAAAGTATGCAGTTTGTACAATTTTAATTTGATAAAAAAATATGAATTAGTAAGATGAGATTTAGAATTTGAAGATGTTAAAAATTTGGCTTCTCTCTAATAAAATTTAGTCTAGATTGGTAAGTTTTGAGTGAAAGGTATTTCAAAACGATATCCACTCATTCAACTTATGAAAATTCTACGTAAAAAAAACCTTTTAAATAAAAAAGTAATTAAAGGACTCACGTGTAAATAAATAAATAAACCCAAGGGATTGAGTTCACTAAAACAATTATTAAAAGAGTAGAATCAAACGTTAAGAATTTATGTTTCGCCCAACTTTTTTTAGTTTAAAAGTTGAGGTAAAGTTAAACATTAAAAAATGATTTTCTATCTTAAATATATAATAAAGTCCTGATTTTTTTAAAATCGATTTAAATGACTAAATAAACAAAAGAAAATTAAACTAATTGTTAAAATGGTAGAGAAGCTAAAATATAATAAAATTAACACTACAAGAAAAATTCACTTTAGCTTCCAACAAAAAGTGAGGGCTATAATAAAAAAGTCACTAACAATGATTAAATCTACTCAAGTTGGACACAAAAATAAATGTCAAACATTTAACTTACATTAAAAATTATTAAAATAATAATAATAAGTTAGCAACTAGAATGGAGACACAAAGTAGATACAATGAAAAAAAATAAGTGACAAAATAATATTGAGTCTAGAATGTGGACACAAAGTGGATGCAAATTAAAATTTATTAAAATAATAATAATAAGTTAGCGTCTAGAATGTGGACACATAGTAGTTGCAATGATACTGCGTCAGGAATGGAAACACAAAGTGCATGCAAGTTAATATTTTATTAAATTTAGCGTAATATTTGTTTCCCAGGTATTGTCTCCAATGACGACAATTTACTCACATTTGTTTTCTCACTTAGTGTCTCTAATGGTGATCTTAAGTTTAATTATTGTTGGAGATCCCACATCGACTAGATATTAGAACATTTCATAATATATAAGTGGGTGTAAACCTCACCTTATAAGTTGGTTTTATGATATTGAGTTATGCTTAAAGTCCACTTCTTAATATGGTATCACAGTCATTTCGAGCATATCCTAGCGATTGTTTGTTGGGCTTATCAAACCAACTGCTATCGGTTTGTTATCGGACCACCCATAATATATAGTCTCATGCACGAGTTGGTAATCTCGACGTGAGGGAGGGTATGTTGTTGGAGATTTCACATAGACTTAAAGTCTACTTCTTAATAATTATTTAATTTTATAGCCATTTTAGTGTCTCCCTAAACCTACACTATACTTAAATAATATATTTTTCTTTATGTAGACTTAGTCAACACTACCTTGTAAATTTATGTCCTATTGGAGGTCGTCTCTAATGCATAGCCACTAAAACATTAGCTTATCATTTCTATTGGGACGTTAAGCTCACACTAATCCCATGTAGAGTCTTTTTTTTACTCTTTGCGTCACTCTTTTGGGAACTATACTATCGGTTTGTTATCGGACCACCCATAATATATAGTCCCATGCACGAGTTGGTAATCTCGACGTGAGGGCGGGTGGGTTGTTGGAGATTTCACATAGAATTAAAGTCCACTTAATAATTATTTAATTTTATAGCCATTTTAGTGTCCCCTAAACCTACACTATACTTAAATAATATATTTTTCTTTATGTAGGCTTAGTCAACACTACCTTGTAAATTTGTGTCTTATTGGAGGTCGTCTCTAATGCATAGCCACCAAAACATTAGCTTCTCATTTCTATTGGGACGTTAAGCTCACACTAATCCCATGTAGAGTCTCTTTTTACTCTTTGCATCACTCTTTTGGGAACTATACTATTGATTTGTTATCGGATCACCCATAATATATAGTCTCATGCACGAGTTGGTAATCTCAACGTGAGGGCGGGTGGGTTGTTGGAGATTTCACATAGACTTAAAGTCCACTTAATAATTATTTAATTTTATAGCCATTTTAGTGTCCCCTAAACCTACACTATACTTAAATAATATATTTTTCTTTACGTAGTCTTATCCAACACTATCTTGTAAATTTGTGTCTTATTGGAGGTCGTCTCTAATGCATAGCCACCAAAACATTAGCTTTTCATTTCTATTGGGACACTAAGCTCACACTAATTCCATGTAGAGTCTCTTTTTTACTCTTTGTGTCACTCTTTTGGAGAATATACCATCATTATTTCTTGTAGTGAAATATATTATTAAAATAATATTAGGTCTTACAAAAAAATTTAAATTAATTTATTAAATTATAAATGTTATATAAATTATTTTGATATGTAGAGAAACATGTTAAAATGTTACTTTATATAAGTTTTAATTATAATTATTAAAAAGGATAATTTAGAGTATGTCAATCTTTATTTTTTTAATTTATTTAAACAAATTCTACTTTTTAATTTACATATTAATCATTTTAATTATAGTTTTACTTTTAATTATTGTATTTTTATGTTATATTATAGTTCCAATCTTATATTATATTTTAAAATATTTTTCAATCAACTTCAAATAAAATAAAAATGTCATTCAATCAACTTTAAATAAAATAAAAATATCATATTTTTAAGTTGACGATGTACTCGTATCGGGTTAATTAATATAATGGTTAAAAATATAAAAAAACTGTTTATTATTTATATTTCTAAAAAAATATGTTACATAGAAAAATATATCTTTATTTTACATAATAAAATATATATAATAAAATGCTACTTTATATACATAAGATTAAAGAATTTTTTAAAAACAATAAATAAATGCGCAAGAGTATATATAAAATATTATTTTATATAGAAAGGTTGAAAAGGGAATTACACTAAACAATTTCAATACAAAAGATATTTTGTAAAGACAAATAATTGAGAATTCCATAAAGAGCCGTCATTAAATAATGAGTCAGCAGACCACATTACAAGGTTTCAGCCGTCACATTCACCAGCGCACCCATTACTCTCACACGTCACGTCCTGTTAAATAATCCGTCCACATAGTACACACTACACTCATCATACAACCCAATACTAGGTCAAAATAATTTGATAAAGTCAATCTGTATCAAAAAATTAAAATTAAAAATTATTTATCCAAAATAAATAAATAGAGATAAGAACTATAAAAGATAAATAAAAAACAATTGAATTGTAATGTAGATTTTACTAATTTTTTAATTATTTGTTCTCTTCCTCTATCAAACATTTTATTTTATTTTCATCTCTAATATGTGATATCTAATACTTTGTTAGTATTTGAAGATAGATTTGAAAAGTGATATTTGATTGGATTTAATGTAAAAGTGAGTGAAAAAAATGATTGTTTGGATTATAAAAAAATCTGTTAGAAAAATTAAAAGAAATTATAAAAATTGATAAGTGACGTGATATGTGGTTGATAAAATATATTTTTAATAGATAAAAGTATAAGAATATAAATTTGTATTTTGAAGCTAAAAGTCAGATTAAAATGAAATATGATTAACTATTTTATGTACAAATAAATTAAAATTTATGTACAATATTTTACAAATTTAACACATATATTTTACATAAATATATTTCCCAAATTATTAAAAATTATAAATACAAATCTTAATTATTATTCTCCTACTTAAATAAAAATAAAAATAAATAAAATTATTAAATTATTTAAAATCTTAATAAATACAAATCTAAATTAGTTAAATTTATATTTAAAATATTTGAAATAAATAAAATTTATAAATTATTCAAAATCCTAAATAAATACAAATCCTAAATTATTTAATGTCATATTTAAATATAAATTTAAAATAATTAAAATTCTTAAATTATTCAAAATATTAAATAAATATAAATCTAAATTATTTAATTTCTTATTTTAAAAAAATATGAAATAATAAAATTCCTAAATTATTCAAAATCCTAAATAAATAAAAATTATAAATTATTTATTGAACTGTTTAAATAAAAATATAAAATTATGTTTTTAATATTTTTTTGTTATAATTATTATTTAAGATAATTATATTATTTATACTACTATAAATAATTACATATTAAATCTTATTTTATTAGTATAATTATTATTTGTTATTTATTTTTAATTTTGATTATTTATTTTTATTAATAATATTATTACATACTTTTATTATATAAAAAATTAGTTTCCTTTCTATTCTCTTTCTCTCTCTCCTTCCCCTCCTCCTTCTTCTCTCTCTTAAATTATGTAATTAGGTACAACAGAATAAATAATTAAACTTCATAAAAATTAAAACTAAAAGCAGAGAAGCACAAAACATTCCCTAAACAATTAAACCTCATAAAAATTAAAACTGAAAGCAGAGAAGCACAAAACATTCCCTATAATAAATTCTCTTGCAAGCTGGTCGATTATCTCACACAAAATACACAACGTCGATTATGAATTATTAAGTACATATAATTAATTATCTTGTAAAAAACAATTAATAATTTATTATAGGAAACAAATAATCAATTATTCTAATAAAAATAAATTATAATTGATGGTGGTTGCTTTATGTCTTAAATAATCAATGTTGTGTGCTTTTTATGTTAGATGATCGATTTTCATGAATAACATAATTATTACCACATTATGTAGTTACATAATTTTTTCGTTTAGTCAAAAAATCATGAAAAATACCAATGTAAAATAATTCATATTTAAATAAAATTTTGGTTGTTAACTAAATATTAATTTAGAAATCATTTAATAATAATAGAAACTAATTTAGAAATATTTTTTTTCCTAAAATATCTCTAATTAAGTCACTATAACAACTAATTATTTTTTATTTTTAAAATTAGTTTATATTTCATGATTTTTTCGTAGTGTAAGTAACTAAAACTTTGATAACTAATGATTATATACCAATGTAGGAACTATTTTATAATTTTTTATTAATAATATAACTACTTTTAAATATCAATAATAATTTTTTTTAATTTATAAAATAGTCTTTGATTTAATCCCATAATAACTAATTATTTTAATTTTTAAAATTAATTTATTTTCGTGATGTAAGAACTGTGACACATACAATTTTATTTACAAATCATATGGTCCATGTATACCGATTATTTCGTTCAAAAAGGCTCTCACTTCATAAAGCCAACATTTTATGTAATCAATTTATAACTTAAATACGAAAAATCCACAAATAACATGCATTTACATATAAATTTAAATTAATAGATAATTTTTGTATGTAATGTTAAATTTATTTGTAAATTTGTATTTTTACTTAATCATCAATAGGTAAATCAATAGCTTTATATATATATATATATTTTATTGTAACATTCCTATATTTTCCCATATCTAATAATCATAATCTCTGTATGAAATATTAAAATAAATATATAAACATAATACAAATATATCTAAAATTTCATTATTATAATGTTTCAAATTATCTCTCACTTTATAAGACTTAAAATATTTACATAAAATTTAAAACAAAATTTCAAAAGAAAAAAAAAAAAACATTTTCCATTATCCATCTTCTCACCGAGAAACTTTATCACCTGTAACATTATCTGCTCCCGTATAAAATACACTATCATCACAAATCAAAGAAAAACAACCACAAAACAAAACAAAGGGTAAGCTAGGTATTTTTAAAACTTTTAGCACAAATATGACTTTAAACATCTACATAAATCCATCATTTCTCATGCATTTCACATAACCATCAAGTGTCTATCAACAATTTCAATATTCATCTTTCTCATGTCAGACTTCTACTGACTCATAACACATAGACACTTGACTATACTTCCGGAAGACTCGTGCATGGACTTAGACTCAGAGATCTGCACATGTCATACTACATCACACTGTGAAATCCACACAGCTATGCGCATAATTAATCTTAATATCTCATAATCTCATCCACTCATATGACAGGGTATTTATAACAGGTCAAGTTAATTATCTTTCAAACAACTTACCCATTCATATGAACTTCCTTCGACTCTCACTACCTGAATAACTTCATCTATATGATTCCATTATCTCAGGAGAGTCAGGATATCTCCTTCTAGACGAATCCCTAGTCAATGCACATCCTAAAAAATCTTAACACGGTATTTTCTTTCCTGAAAATACTATGTCTTGATTAGAATTCATATTTTGAACCTCATAATATCCACCATCAAACAATCAAATCATACCAATGTTTAGAATTTCCAAAATACACAACAATTCATTGACTAATCATATAAATGTCTAATTAAAGAGATTTTCAATTAACTATACATGAAATAAAAGTTTACATACTTTATAAGAAAAACTATATAGAAATAAATAAATAAATCTTTTAAAAGAAAATACAAATTAGTTTAATATTTTTATTTATTTATTATTATTTTTATTTTTTTAGACCTTAGCTTGAGCTAGAATTCGCTAGCTTGAGCTAGAATTCGCTAGCTTGAGCTAAAATCCACCAGAGAGCACCCAAAATTTTAGCTTGAGCTAAAATTCGCTAGCTTGAGCTAAAATCCTCCAAAGAGCATCCAGAATTTTAGCTTGAGCTAGAATTCGCTAGCTTGAGCTAAAATCCTCCAGAAAGCATCCAAAAATTTTTAGCTTGAGAGAAATCTGCAGAAAATTCTGCATAACTTAATATACTTATTACATTATAAATCAATATCTCATTCAATTCATAAATTATAAATCTACACATTACATTGACAGTTCTTGTTCAGCATGATACAATCACTCTCATTGAATCATTGAGCTATTATGTCCATCTATACATATATATGATTTATAATTTCAAAACCATTTAAATCAAACAACCAATTCTCAATCACAACACTTTCAATTTCAATCAAACTACAATCTACTCAAAACAAGAAATCTTGCAACAAAATTTGGAATTGGTGACCACGTCATACTCACATTCAAATCTTCTAACCTGGGTTCTATTGAAAATTTTAAACTAGCTTCCCTTACCTGGACTTTAGCAGATGCTCACTAAGAGCTCCAAACCCACCAAAAGCTTAAGGATACCCTAACCTGCACCACAGAGTCCTTATCACAAATCTAACTATATCACTAGGACCGTGAGCTAACAGAGACTACTTATGAAGATAAAAACCTCAAATGCAAACTTAAACTAAAAGGTAACCTAACCAGATCAAAACTAACTCAAAGGAAAATGAGCCAAGAATGAACTTACTCTATCTAAGATTTTGATCGGTCAATCTTGTAGAGTTCACTGCCAGGAGTCCAATGGCGGACTCCGATCGTTGATCTGATGAGCGAGGAGGTCGGGATTTTAGAGAGAAGGCAGAGGAAAGGAAAAAATGAGTTTTTAGAGATATGATGGTTCTTTTTAAAATGAAACCTAAATAACTAAATTTTTATTTATATAGCCTTTTCACTTTAATAATAAAATATTCAGATGTCATTTTAATTGTTCCATTTCTACTATAAGACTATTTTTCTCGGTCCTTATAATTATGATATTTAAATTTTATTTTAATAATTATAGTAGAATTGTTATAACATAAGTAAAATTAACTTCAAATTTTGAGATAAGATGGTTTGATATATAAATTCTAATATGTTTATTAGTTTTACAAATAATTGACCTAAAATCTTATGGGATTACTCAAACTAAATTTATTTAGACAATAAACTAAATGAATCAAATTAAAAAACTTACTTGAATTTTTGGAAGCTATCTTTAGATCTTAGCACACTCATTTCATGAGTTATTCGAATCTACTCGTTAATTGGGTCTTGTTTTATCAGCTTTGTTCAGAAGTGGTAGATTTCAGAAATTCACGCGGAATTGACTTTCAATTCAACCATTTATTTTGTGTTTAAGTTACACCACCCATGAGAAAAGAATAAATTTTCATTCTTCTTTTTGTCACTCTCCCTTCTATCACGTTTCTCTCATTCCAAATAATGGTTGAGGTAAGTTACTTACTTTAAATGTGAGTGTTTGGCATGGTAGTTTACTAATTTATTTTGACACAAATTACTTCGATGGGAAACTTTTCTTTAAACAAGTAAAAGCTTAAAACAAACAAAAAATTAATTAATTAAAGTAACGTGTGACATGTAACTTAGGAATTATATATATATATATATATATATATATATATATTAAATCAATATATAAATAATGTTTTATACATTTTGATGTGGTTCTCGTTTTAATTTTCAATGCCTTTTCAGGGTGACTTTACTTTTTAAACTGTAACAATCAATTTTATATATTTATGTGGTTTATCATAATTAGTCATTCCTTAAGTAAATATATATTATAAATTAATAATTAGTTATGATGTTGTATTGGATGGTATCAAATTCACATCAGTTTTCCTTCCTGAATATGTTACCTTACTTAAAGCTTACGTACATTAACTGCTATAAAATATACCTTAATAAAACAACTTTCATTCATAATATATTTTAATGAAAATATTTCTTGAAATGGTTGTTTTGTTTCGGTCAACTGCATGAATCAGTTTTATAAATTTATCTAAACTATTATATTTATCTACTTTCTTTCCCTTCCTTGATAAAACTATTTTGTAAATACAAAATATTCAAACGGCCACTACAAATAATGATATTCTATAAATAAAAGCTTTATGTTAGAGACATTATTTGTAACTTGACATCTTAGTTATGCTGACACCTCAAGTAACAACAATCATTTGTTATCCCATAAAAAAATCTTATTAAAAAAATAACAATATTTTAAATATGATGATAGTTTTGTAATTATTTGAATGTTTTTAACGACGGTTATACCACAATTTATAGTAAAAAAGGTCAAACTTTTAAAACAAAGATGGTTGAGTAATTGATTGTCATTAAAAAAATAGGAAAATGATGATGGTTGAATTGTCATTAAAAGTGGAGAAAATGATGACAGTTGCAGCAGAATCATTATTATATAAAAAGTTAAAAGTGTGTTTTATTTGACACGATCGCAGAACGTCAAAGATCACTTCTTTCGCACGATCGTTTATCGATTGTCGTTTGATTGCAACCATCGCTCAATCGTGTGACTTCCAACCTCTCTCAACCAGCCCCGACGCATAACCCCTCTCCCCCTACCTGTGCAGAACCACTTCACCCAGCCCACGTGGAGCCTTCCTCCAACAGCTTTGGCACACGAACTTGCTTCTTCATCGTCGCACGACCTCCCACAACCACCCTTTGCGAACCACGCTCTTTACCCTTACTTCTACGCGTATCGCTAACTGCGAAGCTTCTCTCCTTCTGTCACATATGTTTTTATATCCTAATTTGAGGTTATTTATTTAAATTATTTATTATTTTGTTGTTATATTTAATTAGTTTGATAATGAATAAGATAATTTTGGAATGTATTGAACGTGTTGATTTTGAAGATTTTTTATCTTTAGTGATTTTGATTTTCTTAAATTACCATTTATATTGTATTATGCTCAATCTTTATTTATATTTGTAAGTTGAGAGATTGACTAGTTCTATGGATCGGATTTGGATTAATATATCATGTATAAGTGATGTATACGAGAGAGGCGTTAAGAATTCATACAATTTGCACAACGTAATGTCGTTAGTAATCATAACGGAATAAGAATGAGGCGTCATTGTGTGAATTATTTGAATGTAATGATATTGAATGTTTTTGAAATTAGAGAATATCTCTTGTGTGATGGATTTTTGAAATGATACAACATGGACATTACATGTATTTTTGCACAATGGTTTCTTTCCTTATATAAGAAAACTCCTAACTATTTTAAACAAATAGTACATTGGTTAGACAATTTATTTTAACTTGTACATTTGAATGTTATGTTCTAACATGAAATCTTGTTATTTCAATGCTTATTATGAATATAACATATTAAGTGGTAGGTCAAATGTAAGATTACAAAAGTTCATTTGGATTCATCTCAAGGTATTTAAAGTAAATATGTTCACTCACTTCAATATGTGTCATTGATTGATCTAATAACTTTTATTTTGACTTGTAGTACAATAAGCAATCTGAAAGTTACGAGTGTGATTACTATGCGAAGCAGTAGATGTCAACCATTATGCGAGTAATAAAGGTTGAGATCAAGTAAAATTGTAATACAATAATAAATTAAAGTGTACTATTTTTACGTATGAACTAATCAAAATAATTTTCAAATATTATAGTTTTTTCAATAATCTACATTAATTAAATTTAGAAACATTGGATAATGTTAGAACAACGTAATCCAAATACTTTATAACCATATATAATACCTTAAAATAGATAACTTAATAGAACAATATTAAGTTAAAATGATTTTTTCAATAACACTAACATTCGTCATCAATAATAATTTTTTTAACGACATTTATATCTTGAATAGTCTTCAAATACATTTTTAACCGTTATTAAAAGTTATTTCTACAATAATACACATTATTATTTCTACCATCAGATTAAGCCTAAGCAGAGCAATGGCAGTTCATAAACTAATAATTTTGTAATTTAGAATAAATATTAATAAATAAAAAGAGATTAAAATGAATTGTTAACGCTTATTTTATATATATATATATATATATATATATATATGATTTTTATAATAAACATAAATGAAAATAAAAAGTAGGCAAAAGAAGAGGGTGTGGTGATGACGACAATTATTAAAGATGTCTTCTAAATCAACCTAAAGTACCGGTCAACCCAGAGAGATGACGACTTAGTCAATTCCAAATCCGGGTCCTGTGTGTTTGGTGCAGCCCAACTTAATTTAATTTAATAAATACAATGATTTAATAAATTTCCAAATTATTAGAGTTACAATAATTTCTTAGCGAACAATTGATTAGGGAAATAAACTTTTGTGAAGAGGTTGCACTATTTTTGCAGTTCCATCAAAACGTGAATTAGTTAGTTTCATTAGCCATTCAATTAGCCAAGTGTTTTTCCTTTTACATCATAACTCTTCTGCTACATAACAAGCCAGTGCTATAAGACATTGACTTTTTTTACATCTTTCCGAGGCAGTTGAATTTGGTTACCTATTCCCCAATTTTTTCTTTCTCCACTTTTGAAAAAGTGATACTTTTTAATACTATTTTGGTACTACAAGATTATCAATTATAAATATTTTAATTAAGGAGAGTTAAAGATACTGCTGACTAAAAAGCATAAGTATTAATTTCATCCTTTTAATAAATTCATCGAAATTATACTTAATTTTAATTTTGTATACCTATTTACATTGAATAGACTTCTTCATAAAAGGTTTCCTAGATCCATATTTCATTATTTTTTATTTCTCATTTTTGTCACAAACATCAACAAAAGTTTATAGTAAAAAAATTATCTTTTTAAATGAATTTTTATTTTTAAAAAATAGATTAGCTGACGACGATGACGATAAATGTAACATCCCTAAATTTTTCCATATCTATAACCATAATATGTATGAAATATTAAAATAAATATATAAACATAATACAAATATATCTAAAATTTCATTATTATAATGTTTCAAATTATCTCTCTCTTCATAAGACTTGAAACATTTACATAAAATTTAATATACAATTTCAAAAGAAAAATAAACATTTTCCCTCATCCATCTTCTCACCGAGAAACTTTATCACCTGTAACATCATCTGCTCCCATGTAAAATACACGATCATCACAGATCAAAGAAAAACAACCACAAAACAAAACAAAGGGTAAGCTAGGTATTTTTAAAACTTATAACACAAATATGACTTTAAACATCCACATAAATTCATCCTTTCTCATAAGTGTCTATTAACAATTTCAATATTCATCTTTCTCATGTCAGACTTCTACTGACTCCATAACACATAGACACTTGACTCTACTTCCGGAAGACTCGTGTATTGAAATTAGCATCCAGAGACCTGCACCTGTCATACTACTGCTGTGAAACCCACACAGCCATGCGCATAATTATCTCAATATCTCCTCATCATCTTCATATGACAGGGTAAATCCATTTGATCTGCTCTGATCAGTTCTTTCAAACCTCAGACTCAGCCAAATGGACCTCCTTCAACTCTCACCAACTGAATAACTTCATCTATGTGATTCCATTATATCAGTAGAGTCAGGATCGTCTCATTCACAGGACACTCACAAATCAATACACCCTAATAACAATCTCAACACGGTATTCTCTTTCCTGAAAATACTATGTCTTGATTAGAATTCATATTTTGAACCTCAAAATATCCACCATCAAACAATCAAATCATACCAATGTTTAAAATTTCCAAAATACACAACAATTCATTGACTAATCATATAAATGTCTAATTAAAGAGATTTTCAATTAACTATACATGAAATAAAAGTTTACATACTTTATAAGAAAAACTACATATAAATAAATAAATCAATCTTTTAAAAGCAAATAAAAATTAGTTTAATATATTTTATTTTTATTTATTTATTATTATTATTATTTTTTTTAGACTTTAGCTTGAGCTAGAATTCGCTAGCTTGAGCTAAAATCCACCAGAGAGCACCCAGAATTTTAGCTTGAGCTAAAATTCGCTAGCTTGGGCTAAAATCCTCCAGAGAGCACCCAGAATTTTAGCTTAAGCTAGAATTCGCTAGCTTGAGCTAAAATCCTCCAGAGAGCACCCAGAATTTTAGCTTGAGCTAGAATTCGCTAGCTTGAGCTAAAATCCTCCAGAGAGCACCCAGAATTTTAGCTTGAGCTAGAATTCGCTAGCTTGAGCTAAAATTCTCCAGAGAGCACCCAGAATTTTTCTAGCTTGAGCTAGAACTTGCTAGCCTGGGCGAAATATGCAGAAAAATTCTGCATAACTTAATATACCTATCAGATTATAAATCAACATCTCATTCGATTCATAAATTATAAATCTACACATTACATTGGTGGTTCCTGTTCAACATGATACAATCACTCTCATTGAATCATTGAGTTATTATCTCCATTTATACATATATATGATTTCTAATTCCACAACCATTTGAATCAAACAACCAATTCTCAATCACAACACTTTCAATTACAATCAAACTACAATCTACTCAAAACAAGAAATCTTGCAACAAAATTTGGAATTGGTGACCACGTCACACTCACATTCAAATCTTCTAACCTAGGGTTCTATTGAAGATTTTAAACTAGCTTCCCTTACCTGGACTTTAGCAGATGCTCACTAAGAGCTCCAAACCCACCAAAAGCTTAAGGATACCCTAACCTGCACCACAGAGTCCTGATCACAAATCTAACTACATCACTAGGACCCTGAGCTAACAGAGACTAATTCTGAAGATAAAAACCTCACATGCAAACTTAAATTAAAAGGCAACCCAACCAGATCAAAACTAACTCAAAGGAAAAAGAGCCAAGGATGAACTTACTCTATCTAAGATTTTGATCGGTCAAACTGGTAGAGTTCACTGCCAGGTGTCCAATGACAGACTCTAATCATCAAACTGATGAAAGAGGAGGTCAGAATCTAAGAGAGAAGGGAGAGGAAAGGAAAAAGGGAACAAAAATGAACATACTCTATGAAAGATTCTGATCGGTCAATCTTGTAGATCTCGCTGCCAGGAGTCCAATGGTGGACTCCGATCTTCAAACAGATGAGCGAGGAGGTCGGGATTTTAGAGAGAAGGCAGAGGAAAGGAAAAAGAGTTTTTAGAGAGATAATGGTTCTTTTTAAAATGAAACCTGAATAACTAAATTTCTATTTATATAGCCTTTTCACTTTAATAATAAAATATTCAGGTGTCATTTTAATTGTACCATTTCTACTCTAAGACTATTTTTCTCGGTCCTTACAATAAACCACTTGCTTTCTCATCCTTCAATAAATAACATAATGTCTATATTCATGATAAATTTAAATTTGTTTTATCCTAATAAAATATTAAGTTATAGGATTTAGAGATCGAGAGAGTTCTAATGACAAAAAAACTATCGATCTACCAAAAGTCATGCAATTTAATAAAGATCAAAAGACTTTAATTATAAAATATAAAATAATAACCACTAAAGGTTAAGTTCAAAATATTAAAAATAAACTCAACAAATATAAAATACAAAATGTAAAAGTTCAATAAAATTGATAAAGTTCAATAAAAAAACATTATAAATAGGTGACTTAATTAATAGGTAAGTAGAGTGTTTTTTAGAGAGCTAATCACTTAATTAAATTGATTTTGATTTTATTATCAAAACACCTTACACATACATCTACCTGTCCGAGAAAATCGATCTCTACCTATTTAAGTAAACCAAAAGAGCATGAAGGAGAGATCACCGAAGTATAAAAATGTTGAAGTAGTTATAATGTTGAAGTGTTTATAAGGTTGAGCAATTAGAATTTATAACATAATTATAAAGAAAATGAAAACCTTTGACTATGTTTTCCTTTCCTCATTGTAGCAAATGCTTTTATTGGTTTCTTGTTCTACCCATATATGACTATATTTATAATATTTTATTTAGCTCATATTTAAACCACATTAACAAATATTTACACTACGAATATTGAACACTAACAACTATTCTCAACCAGGATGGTATCCCTATCATGTAACAATTAACTAGTCTTATAAGAACTCAAATATACAAGATCAACATGAACCTAACACCTATGTTAGATTTAGGATATGTTAGGGTTGTAGTTCGAAATGTCATGATTAACATAGTTAGTAAAAGACTAATATAGTATATATATATATATATATATGATGATAGAAAAGAAAAATGATGTTTTAGTAATCTTTAGAATTGTATACGATTCTTGATCCGATGAATTTAAAAATAAATATATTTAATAAAAATTAAATTTAAAATTAAATAATATGAAAAAGATATGAATTGTCAATTTATCTTTATTAGTTAGAAAATGCCAAAAATATAAGTTACAATCAGTTTACATTACAATTGTTTAATTACATAATTAATTATAATTGATTATTTTTGTCTTGATCATCCAACCAAATACAAAATAATTAATTATTTATTTAATATAATTGAATATTTATGTTTTCGTAACTTAATCAAATGCAGAATAATTATTTATTTGTTTAACATAATCAATTATCAACACGTGGGTTATCTGGGAAGATGTAAGATAATATATTATATTCTTAAATAAACTATTATACATGTAAAATTGAAAAGAGAAGTTGCAGACACATACATAGGATAATAAACTCATTTGTATTGCAATAACAACTCAAGTAATCCATTTAAAACCCTGATGACCAAAAAAAGAGAAATCAAATTTAAATAGAATGGTTTAGTGATTTAATCAAAGTGTTGGTCAAATGAAAATGTTTACGATAGTTCTTAACAGTACATTTGTTTTAGTTTCCAACTAAATGAAGCAGAGGAAGGTACTAGTTTAAGAGATGAAAGAAACGCGTTTAACCAAAGTAATTAAACTGTTTTTCCTCCAACGGCGAAATCGCGTGTACCGTGGCGTGTGCAATAAGATCCCGAATTGTCAAACAGTTACAACTCACAACAAACACCACGCGTACACAAACACATATATACGCGCCCACAGACACAAACCTTCACCACCTTCACTCTCAATCTCTCCCTTACACTACACAACAATCATTATTCCCAAGACACTTTCTTCACCATGGTTCGCTTCAGCAACAACGTTATCGGACTCCTCAATTTCCTCACCTTCCTCCTCTCAATCCCGATCCTGGTGGGCGGAGTGTGGCTGAGCAAGCAGGGCACCACCGAGTGCGAGCGGTGGCTGGAGAAGCCGGTGATCGCGCTCGGCGTTTTTCTGATGATCGTCTCTCTAGCCGGCCTCATCGGCGCGTGCTGTCGCGTGTCGTGGCTCCTCTGGCTCTACCTGCTCGTGATGTTCTTGCTCATCGTTCTTCTCTTCGCCTTCACCATCTTCGCCTTCGTTGTCACAAACAAGGGCGCTGGTGAGACCGTGTCTGGCAGAGGCTATAAGGAGTATAGGCTCGGGGATTACTCCAATTGGTTGCAGAAGAGGGTGAACAACGCTAATACGTGGAATAGGATCAAGAGTTGCTTGCAGTCTGGGAAAGTCTGCACTGAATTCCAGACCAAGTTCCTGAACGACACCGTTAATGAGTTCTACAGCGAGAACCTCTCCGCGATTCAGGTTTCTTTCTCCTCCTCTCAATTTTTCTTTTGTTTTCCTTGATCCCTTTTCTGGGTTGTTGCCAAAATTTCAGCTTGTTCGTGTAAGATCTGGTTTTCGATCAAGATCCTGTTTTTCAGTTGGACTGCTTCATAACGAAAAAATATTAATTCATAATTGTTTAGGTTTTTTTTTTCTTTCTTGTTGTTTGGTGGGGAAATTGGGGCTTTACTATCTCCTTAAAAGGTGAATATAAGTCACAGGTAAAAATTTATTTCTCATTCATTAATTAGTTATAAAAAACAGTAAGTAAAGAAATTGTCCTAATTTCGTATCTTGAAAATTTTGCTGTCCTTTAATTAGATCATATTCTTTTGGTTGAGGTGTATCTGATGGTAATTCTTAGAGTTTCTCCTCCTTGTATGAAATCTTGATTCTCATTAAACAACTACAATAAAAAATAAAGAACTGCATGTAGCTTTTGTTTCTTGAAATCTGGTTACCTTTATTAGACCATTTACTTTTGGTTTAATTTGTGTTTCACTTGAAACTTAAACACGGGTATTATTATCATGGTATGTGTGCCCTTTGGCCCACCTCCTTTAAGTTTTTTTTTGTCTCCTTACACTCTCGAACGCGAGTTTCAATATGAGTAGTTTTCTGGAAAAAGTGAACTTTCGTCAGATCAATTTTGTATGATAATGTGTATTTTATAGTCGTAGTCTCGTAGAGTAGTCAAGGTTGGTGTCTTTTGGAAAGGGGAACTTTTTAACTGGGATTGGCCTCCATCTGAAAAGGCTGTATTCTTTTGCTTTATTTTCTAATTCCCAATGTATCTTTTGTCGCACTTTTTGGCATTCTTGTGTATCATTTTTTAAATAGAAACTAATGGATGCTGATACTGCTACCCACAGAGCTAAAAGTTGTTCACTTTTTACATCTCATTGCTCTTCATCCTGCATGATTTTACGTACACTTTTCTTGCCCATAAATAATCTTTGGTTCTTTCTAGCATCAGCGTTTTAACTCCACAAGAGAACAGATCCACTATTGAATCTAAACAGTGGGATTCACTTACTCGGCCAAAAATTTCTTGGAGCAAGAGAAAGAGAATATCAGTCTTCAAAGACATAAGAATTTTCCCACACAAGATACTTATATGATACTATAGACATATATAGTTATACACTGTACATGATTTATATGTTTAAATTGGTTGCTTTAACGATTGCAAGTTATTGTTTGTGACCACATTAGTTAATGGATCTCTTTGTGTGACACACCAAAAAGCACTGATGCTTATACTTTAATCTGCATTTGTTGGATGTTTTGTGCAGTCTGGGTGCTGTAAGCCTGCAGATGAGTGCCATTTTACCTATGAGAATTCAACTAGCTGGACAAAGCCCGTAAATGCTACTCTGGACAATCCTGACTGTAGTGCTTGGGATAACAATCCGGACACTCTGTGCTTCAATTGCCAATCATGCAAGGCTGGTTTACTGCAAAACCTGAAGAGTGATTGGAAGAAGGTGGCTATTGTTAACATCGTAGTCCTGGTCTTCCTCATTATTATCTACTCCATAGGCTGTTGTGCTTTCAGGAATAACAGGCAGGAGAATTGGAAGAGATATTAGTTAGGCTCATTTCATTATTCACTATTCTAGTACTCTGTTCATCAATTTGCTAGGCAATCTGGTTTACATGCTGGATTTTTATTTTTTTAGTCAGCTTTATATATGTTGGATTATACTGTTTTAAGCACAGATTGTTCTGTAAATTGCTCAGTTTTTTTATGACATTTCCTAGTAACATCTGTACGTAGATATTACTTTTGGACACTGCATTCCCTCTGCTCCAACATCTCATCATAATATATTTTGGAAACGGCTGAATGTTCACCCTCTACATCGTGTATGGTTTAAAGTAGTTTTTATTTAGTTTAGTTATTTTTAATCAATCCCTTTAATTTATACTTCATGCGAATTTTAATTTTCAACTTTCATTTTTCTATATTTTAAATGGTATATTGGAATCTCTCATTCGTATAATCTTTAGCTTATTTTTATAAATTACATTGAATAAATTTCACAACTTAAGATTTTCAACAAGTATGTGTCTGCCACAATTTTCCATTCAATTTTAAAAATAGAGGAAGTCGTTAACTTGAAACAAATAATTCATCCAAGTGAAAATTGTTTTGTTGATTATTGTGATTAGTGCCCCTATCATATTATAAAAGCCAAATCACACTTCTTCTTTATTTTACTTCTATGATTTTGACCCTTGATCTTATAAGAAATATTTAGGTCTTTTAAATGGTAATTAATTTGATTCTTTATTTTATTTTGGAGCATCATTTTGAACTTTTTTTAACTAAGATGGGAAACTTATAAATAAAAACTAAAAAACGTAACTAATGGTCGAATAAAAAATTATAAAAACATGGTGAAAATTAGTTAATAAAATTTTAGGATCGTTTTGTTTTTAAAACTTTAATCACACGATTTAAATATAATAAATGTTTTCTATAAGGAGTTTCATACCAAGGTACAGATAAAAAAAAAGTTGCTGCCATATTTTTTTTTTCTTTCGCCGTCAACAATAGGCTTGTATCTTTTGTAGGACAGGAAACGAGTTGAGTCCAACTTTACTCCGTTCAATTTGTCAATAGTTAATTGGAAGAGATTTGAAATTATAATTATTTTAGTGTTTTATGAAAAATAAAACTAATATAGATTAATTATACAAACTTAATAATATTAGTTATATATATATATATATATATATATATTGAGTTGGCTCATATATTTTAATCTTAATCTTTTGTTTAATTCTTATGATTTTTATTTTTTTGAGAGTTAGTCAGTTACTACAAATTTGTTAGCTAGTGATTAAATTTAATATAGCAATTTTAAACTATTGCTTAATTTAATTTCTATATTTGGATTGCTCAAAAAATATTTTATAGCTTCATTTAGCAAAAATAGAATTATAATAATAAAATTAAAATATTTACTTTTTATAAAAAAAATTAAAAAACAAAAATAACTGAAAACATAATTGAATCAAAACTATTTTCTTAATAAATAATTTTAATTTAATTATTGTTATTTAATCAAAATATATGATTCAATTATGAATGTAACGTATCAGAAAATAAATTTAAAAAAATGATGAAATGATTCTTTAATCGTATATCATATTTAAATTTAAATAAAAACATAAATAAGATAATAATATTAATCCATTTAACAAAATAACAAAATACAAATTCTTTACACTCCTTCTAACTTGGACTTGGGCCATCCTCCTTTTTGGACTGGGCTCAGGGGCGGCCTAAGCAACAGGCCCGTATTTCAAAAGTCTTCAAAATTATGCTCAAAGCAACATGTCCGTGTGTCAAATTTATAACGAAATGAAGTCTCGTTGCAGTTAAGAGACAAATTCCTCTGCAGTTTATATAACATTCACATTGAGTCTTTGAAGATGCTAAAGAACTCCAGATAGAAAGATTTGGAACCACAATCCAAATCTTAATTTCAACTGTTATTAGCTTTTCTTTAAACATCTTATTAAGGACTAGAGATTTAATAAATTTAACAAATTCTTGTTGAAATAAACTTTTATACTATATTAAAAAGTGTTAACTCAATCTTACAAAATTTATTTTGAAATTAAAATTTATATTAATTTATATATTATATATTATAAAATAGTTTTATATTTAGTCAAATATCTAACGCATTTTAAAAAAATTCATAGTTAACTTTTATATGTATGTTTTAGTGGTACAATTTTAATATTCCCAGCTAATCTCTTAGTTTCAATTTTATAAGCTTAGCTTGGGATAGAGGGTTTACACTTTTCTGAACATTTTATCTGTTTTTTAATGTTAATGTTTAATACTTTTTATTCCTATATTATAATACTTTTTAATTTTATTCCACTATTTTAAATATTATTAATTTGATTTATTTTTTAAAAAACCAACCGCTATAATTATTTTGGTCAAATTCATTGTGATGACATTTTAGATTAACATATAATGTTTGGGATATGCTATACATGTAATTTCTATCAACAAGTTAACTTTGAGTAAAGAGAAATATGTTATTATCATTAATGTAAATAAGAGATTATATGGGCTCATTTATAAAAAAGTTTAAATCAAATTAAAATATTAAAATAATAGAATAAAATTAAAAAATTATGATAAAAGGAGAAAAAAAGTTATAAAGCAAATTTTAATTATTTTGTGTGTGGTAGAAGGTGTGTGTTGGTGGTGAAATGAAATCCTGTCATTGTGAGTTTTGATGGAAGTGTTGAAATAGAATTAGTGATGGTTGAAGTGATAGGGCATGTTGTGGATAAGGAAATATTTTTGAGAGATTATATCCACACAGTAATGAGTGAAATTTGACTACATTTTGGTGGTCCATCATGCATTTTTCCACCATATATAACATTATTCAAGTTCCTTTCCCTTCTTTGTCCATTACATACAAATACAATAATATTTCTCTACCTATACAATCTTTTTAACCCTTTCTCATCTCCTCTCTCTGTCTCTCTCTTTCTCTTCTATTAAATTAGTGGTACCTATGTCATGCAAAAACAGCTCAGAGACATGAATAGTAATGTGGATTTTTTCCAGTCACATGAAATTAGTTATGCATAAAAATATTAATCTTCTAATAAACTGTTTATTAAAGAAAACCATTGTTGTTCAATTTTAAATTTCATTTACTATCCACCACATGTAATTTCAAATTTAAATGCTTTTGCTATTTATACCTTTTTTTCCATAAGAGTTTAGCAAGAAACAAAAGTAAAACAAACTTTTTCAACGCATTAAAATTAAAGTTAATTTGTAGAGGTTTTTGTTGTATGATTTTTAATTTTTTTTATCTTGTGTATAAATTAACTTTTTCTCAGAAAAATTTATTTTATATTTTTATAAAAAACTATAAAGAAATTTGTCCAAAAACAAAAGCACTCAGTCTCACTTTTTCTAGAAAGAAAATGTAAAGGAAATTTTAAATCTCGTAATTTTAAAAGCACTATGTCACTTTAAGAAAAAAAATGGTTTCCAAACACACACAAAAGATGCATAAAGTTAGAGAAACAGAATAACTGACATTAGGCACGATTGAGAAAACAATTGCCCATTACAATTTGTTATATTAAAAAAATCAATATAAAATAAAAATTATTTCAATATATCCAATATAGTTCTACATTTCTTTTAAAAACAAAATTAAACTTCGAATTTTAAAGTGAATAATACTTTTAATATAGTGATTGACTCTAATAATATTATCTTAACAAATATCAATAAAAACTTAATTTAATTTCAAATTAAATAAAAATTACTTTAAAACAACCTCTCACTATATTACTTTATTATATAAACAAAGAAATATAATATTAGTTATTAAATTTTTTAGTTTTTTTTAACATTTTTTTTACTCCGATGTCCATACATAGACTATTGGAAAATGATTTATAGCACATACATATCTTTAACTTTAGGATTTAGGAGATATTATTATCTTAGAGTGTTTCAATGGATTATTTAAATTAACATTGTTTACAATTTTTTTTTATTAAATGACGTGATATGATATAATACGATAGTTACTTTGAAGCAATCAAACGAGACTGATTCAATGCTGATATTGGATGAATGCAAAACAACCTGCGAAAGTGAAGCTTGAAGCGACAGAGAAACAAAATTGAGAAAAACACAAATAGGATGACAAAAGTAAAATCAAAATTGTATTGCATTCTGTTTGATTACAAGATAATAAAGGTTAAAAAAAAACTCTTGCTAAGAGAGCTGAGCCATACATAATTGGGCCCAAATCAAAGGAGAAAGAAGGGGTACAATAAGAACCCAAATGGACCCACAACAAAAACTGCTATTAGTAAATAATAAAAACTAATATTGTTAACACTCCCCCTCAAGTTGGGAATAGATGTTTTTCATTCCCACCTTGTATACAAGGTCTTTGAAGGTAGAAGGATTGAGAGGTTTTGTGAGGATGCTAGTAGTTTGCATGACAAAGGAAATAAAAAATAATTTGAGAAATCTTGCATTGAGCTTTTCCCAGACGATGTGGCAATCAATTTCAATATGCTTGGTGCATTCATGGAAAACCTGGTTGAATGCAATCTGTAAGGCAGATTGGTTGTCACAAACAGGGTTGTAGGGGTAATGAAAGGGACGTGTAGATCTTAAAGAAGAAAAGTCAACCACTGGAGTTCATAGGTAGTGGCACCAAGGGCTTTATATTCTGCTTCAAAGGAGCTTTTGGATATGGTTTGTTGCATTTTGGATCTCCATGATACGAGGGATTCACCCAAAAAAACAGAAAAACCAGTTAGAGATCTTCTTGAATCAGGACATGTAGCCCAATCTGAATTACTGTAAGCTTTTAAATGCATTGAGCTATTGCAATATAAAAAAAAATACCAGATCCAGGATTACCTTTAAAGTATCTTAGAATGTGAAAGGTAGCTTGATGGGGAAGGGGTAGAGATAAATCGTTGAGATTCTTTTGATGATCAGTGTTCAGTCTATATGAAAAATGATTTTCATGAAAAACAATGTGTCTTGATACTTCAATGTTATGGTTAATGAAATTTAGAAAAAGATAATCCTTAGTGTTGGGTTGAAAACCAAGAAAAATATCGTGAATAGAACATGCATCAAGTTTTTTTTTCTATGAGTAGTACAAGTATTGGAGTAACACAAGCATCCAAAAACACTAAACAAGAGATATC
>NC_023757.2:35125313-35153813 GCF_000499845.2 Phaseolus vulgaris | reverse complement strand
TCACAATACAGAATGAATAGTAAGGGTCGGTGCAAACCTTTATAGAAAAGTGTGGAGTTAAAACATTTAAGTTTGTGCTTCCATAAGTCTGTCCTCCAATTCATATATTTTTTAAATATTTTATTATATAATATATGTATTAAATATAATTAAATATTTTCATTTATTATTTTATTAACATATATATATATATAAATTTATAGTATCTCCATATTATCTTAATAAATTTAATGTCAAAATATATTTAGATAATTCTACATGTTTAGAGAAAGTTAATAATAATTTAAGTATACATTAATTTTTAAACTTTAAAATAGATAATATCTTAAATATAGTAAGTTAATAATAATTTAAGTATACATTACTTTTTAAACTAAATAATATCTTAAATATATAGTGATTGATTATATAAATATTATAGATTTATTTATATGGAAATAATTAAATTTTATTCTTTCTATTTATAGTTATTATTTTTATAGGAAAACTTTGTTTTTACAAGATTCTCAACTTTGAGATTATAATTTTTTTAATTTACTTCGTAAATCTTCAGCTATACGAGATAGGACAGATATTTTAATCCAGAAATATTATGCAAATTAGCCCGTTTGTAGTGAACCAAGATTGGGCAAACATCCATATTGTCGTAGGTATAACATAAGTGTGAAGCTAGACACTCATTATGTGCAGGTATGACAAATTATATGACAAACTACACGTATGCAAATTATATGACAAACTGCACGTAAGTATCAAATTCAAAAAATATTTGTTAGATTTTTTATAATTTTAATATAGTTTTAATAATTTAAAAAAAAAAAAATTAATTTTCTTAAATTTAAATTATTATATAAATTTTTATTATAATTATATAAATAAGAAATAAATTCTAGTGAATTAGTCATGAAAAATATTTTTCTACTTTAAAATATAATCAATTTATATAATTCATAATTATATAATATATAGATCTGTGTCTCCATATTCTTCATTTTAACAATTTTACATATCTTTGTATCCGTATCGTATCAATGTTCGTATCTGTTCTAGTAGAGTTGTTTTTTTTTTTTATAATGTTGAACTTAAACTATTAAAGAATTATTACTTTCATAAGTTAGTGTTTTCTAGTTACACATTAACCTGGGTCAAGATAATCAATTGTATGTTTTTTATGAAGATTTAATATTTTTAAATATGTTGATATACATATGACAAGCTTTTTATGCAAATATTTTAAAAAAACTTATAGATTAAGATAACCCTTTTATAATAATATTTATACAATGAATAAAAGAATTTACCATCATGGAAATTACAACAGAAAAGAATAGAAAAATGAAAAAGAAAGTGCAATAGATAGGAAAAAAAACAAAAAATTAGGCCGTATTGCATTCTGTAGGAAGGGCTTGTGGAAATCTTTTGGTGTCAGTGCAATAGTTGTAGATCATATAATTATTCTGTACCCACTTGAGCTTCTCCTGACTAGTGGAGTCCAATTCTTCTGAGAGCCAAGCATTGGGAGAAGACGCAGAGTTTGAGCAAGAAGAAGTTCCAGAGGACACTGTGCAAGCATTGGCATTGAAGTTTCTGTATGAAGCTGTGAATGGAGCTTGGCTCCAATCGGTCTTAACAAGCCCTCCCTTGTGGCCCAATCATCTGCATTCCATAGGCTTGAGTATATCCTCATTGCTTGGTTTTTGGGGAATGGAACACCCTTTGACTCCATGTTCTTGAACTCCCTTATGGGACTTCCATCCACCGAGAACCTGAAATAGAACAAATTGAGAAATGGACTCAACACTTTGCTTCTATCACAAGTAGGAAACCAAAGCAAAAGCAGAACAAAGCATGTAGTAGTGATGTTAGTTCATAACAATATCTGGAGAATAGCATAATAGGCATCTAGAAACTTACACAATACGTTGAGGGTTCCAGAGGATGGAATAGGTGTGAAAATCTGCAGTTGGGTCAAACCAGAGGTAAAATTGTTGCTCCCTATTACCCTTGCCTTGGCTAAACACGTTGGTGTGGAGAATGTATGGGTCACCACTCAAATTCCCCAAGAATTCAAAGTCAATCTCATCCCATGTTGCTCCTTTTGAAGATAGCTGAAATTAAGCACACAAATATTTCCCATTAGTATTTCTAAAGGTTAAAACTTATAAAGAATATGAATGATTAATTAGATGCATAGAAAATGTATGAGTAATTGAAGGCATACATAGTAGGCAGTGACGGTGCCAGCAGAGTTGCCAGGGACTAGTTTGAGTTGCATGTCAATTTTGCCAAAAAGGTATTCATTCTTAGACTGGAAGCCGGAGCCAGAGGATTTGTCAAGAGACAAAGTGAGAAGCTCGCCATTGTTTAGTATCTTGGCGCGACCATCTCCCAGGTTATATCAAAATCTTGATAGAAATTGGCTGCAGAAGCAATCAAAAAATACCCAACAATGGTATTAACAGCACAGTCTTGAAAAAGCCATGCCAAAATTGTTTGTGTATAAAGTGAATGAAATAGGTTTTGGTTATTTGTGAGTGTTGGGTGATAGTGCAAAGAATGGTATTTATAGGTGCAGCAAAAGGAAGAGGGGTAGATAAGAGGAAAGTGAGAAGAAGGGAGGTTGTGAATTTTGAATGAGTTGGTCACAGCTGGTAAGGAATGAGGAAAGAGTAAAAAAGAGTAGCTGTTTGTTGGAAAGGGGGACGCCCACACCAATCATTTCACGCGTTTCTGCTGCATGAAATGCATATCAGAGGACACCGCCATACACACTATATGCTTTCTATAAATAATAAATTAATATTTTATTTATTATATTTTATTTTAAAAATATTATTATATTGTTATAAACCGTGGTTAAATGAATGTTTTTTTAGGGTTATAGTATCAACAAACTTTTCTCTAATAGAAACCATGTATTGTTATGGCGTGTCCTCTTAATTAGAGCATGTTTTACAAACATGTTCATTCCAACTTTATATTATATAAACAATACACCCTTGTTTCCTTACTAAATCTAATGCTTTATTTTGTACAATCTTGTGTTTTCTTAATTCTATATTGGGAACATTTTCTATGAAAAAAAATTATATTACAGTGAAATAGGTTTACCATTATCAAATCACAAACCATCGTGAGGTGTATACCACATATATAAAATTTGTTGATTTTATAACAATTATTTCAATGATATTTATAATTCAATGATAGTATAACATTCATATCTTTTATATACTGTTAATATAGTCATTCAACTATTTTTTTTTTATGAAATAATTATGTATTTTCAAAATAAAATGAAAGTAGCATCTCTTTTACTAAATTTTTATAAAGTTTATTCACTAAAAAATATATTACTAATATTTCTCAATTCTTTTTAAAGAATGGAACTCTCTCTATGGCTCCATAATACCAACTTGTAGGCCAATACTTGAAATTAAAAGAGCTGCAGCATACAATATAGGTGGTTTTGTTATTCTTAGTCCTATAAAACATTTGGATGTCATATATGAACTTATATGTTACATTTTTTATTAATAAAAAATTATAAATAAATATGAATCACATTAGGAATAATCTAATTTTTGTATAAATTGAATAGAAATTTACAATATTCCTTCCAAAAGCTTACCACAAATAAAGACATTTCAAAAACACTCTAACACCTTATCTTAACCTTCTAAAAAAATAAAAGGCCTAGAGTTCAAAGTCTCTTGATCAAATACATACAAATTTGATGATCAAACACCAATCAGAATAAGAAAAACATGCAGACACAAATTTAGAAGTAACTCAAGACCATACATTTAATTGAACCAAGGAAATATTTCAAAATGATCAATCACTCCACCTTTTGAAAATATGTTTATTCTTATCTCTCCAAATCTCACCAACAACTGCAATCCAAACACTTCCTCATACAACATTGACATTAACAAGTTTGAGATGTTGGAAGTGTGAAAGAGGATCATGATAATCTACAGACGTCAACCCTAACCAGGCATAACATTGGTTCAAATGAGTTCGACAATTAAAGCAAGAAAATCCTTTTATAAATTAACCTTTTCCTCTTGCGCTCCTGTTAACAGAAAGTTGCTACTCCTCCAAAGTCCATTTTAGTTAACATAAGAATGTCTTCTCAACTTGCAAAACACACTGCTACATCCTCCCTAAAGCAAAGGGTCCACTATACAAATTCTCTAAAACTAAAACACTACTTCTTAACATATTTCATACATTCCAATGGTTCCATACACCATCCAGAATAAGAGAACTCAACAGATTTTTCTTTACATGTAATCTAGGCTCATGTTTTTCTTTGTACTACCGCAAAACCTTTAAATAATCAGCTCTCCATCTTAAAGACCATCATGTTCCTATGTTCCCATATTTCACCTACCAAAGCAATCCATACTCCCAAACTCTGGACAACAGACCATCACATTATTAGGGAAAACATCATAAAAAGTACCTTAGCATCAAGTGATCACCGACAGGTAACCCAGCCAAGACAACACATCCCCAAACTCTCCAAGCAAACTTACACTAAAAAAGAGATGATTAACATTTTCCTTCTCACTGCACAACCCACAATACTACTACCAAGATACACTCGTCTCAACAAATTATCCTTTGTTGCTATACTATTTTGCACATCCTCCAAGCAATAACTTGTGCAAATGTGAGGGACTTGACCTTCCAAACCTATCAAAAAGGGCCCTATCATCACCTCGAACCTCTTTCTTTAAAGATTATAAGCAGATTTCATAGAAAAACTCATTTTTTCATCATCCCTCCAAATCCAATTATCCACAACCTCTCCCCCTCCGCAACTAACTTCTTATTATCCAAAAGACCCATCAACTGAGCAACATGATCATTTTCCCACACAAACAAGTTTCTCCTCCACCCCAATTTCCACTCCCACTTACTATTATCCACTTACCTACATGTGCCAAAAGGCAACCTCGATCTATTGCAACAGAGTATAGTATTTGGACACTTATACATCAGAGGGACATTATTCGCCCACTTATCTTTCCAGAACCTTATTCCTTCTCATCCCTTAACATCCACCCAATTTTATCTTCAAAGTCGCTCCCCCAATCTTCTAATTTCCAAACTCTTTTAAATCTATTCACTAGAGGGATTCCTTATAGCTTGTGATCAAACTTTTTAACCCCCTCCACCCTCCATACTTAGATTCCATAATCTCTTTCCATAAGACACCATTATCTAACTTAAGTCGCTAGATGCATTTACTTAATAGGGCAATATTAAAAGATCTTAAATCTCTTACCCCTAAGCCACCATCCTCTTTGGACTCACATATCCTATCCCAGGACATCCAAGCTATTTTTGCCCCTTCGAACCCATCCTCACAAAAAAGTTTTTTTTGTCTTTTTTCCAATTCCTTCAAACTCGACACGGGCATATAAAAACATGAGATATAAAACAAGGGAATAGAAGTGAGGACAACTTTAATAAGACATATTCTCCTATCATCGACATAAACTTTCCTTTCCGCTTTCTCAATCTCTTTCCATCTTTTCGAGCACACCCTCCCAGAAACACAGTCTTTTATGGTTTTCCTCTACTTTTATGTCCAGGTAAGTGGTGTCACATTTTAGAATAGACACATACCCCAACAGTTGACCAAATCTGACACCCCCTCTCCACTTATATGTCACATAATATTGTCCTTTCCTATGTATCTTAATTGTAGGACACAAATAATCAATATTTCTAAATATACTTTCTAGGTAAGTTCTACGACACCTGCACTACAGTATCATAATCCTGTTCTTGGTATTTTATTTGTTATTGTGCTGTTCCGAAAATTTCTTGGTTGTGTATTGTTCCATTATCAAATATCACTTTGTTCATTTGTTCTCAAAAGCCTTGCATGAGTGCCACCAATATAACTTTCCCCGATATTTTCTAATCTACTTAAGTCAATAATATTGGTAAAAGTGTTGTTCCACTTGATTATCATGCACACCATGTTTCCATTTATAACATAACATGCTATTTTGCATTCAAAAGACAAGTTATACGTTATTGATAGATTCATCTTCCACCAACACATACACGACACTTTAACTTAGAAGTTATTTTGACAATGACTTAATTTGTAAAACTGAAAAATAAAATAAAAAATAGCAGTTGAAACTAAAATATATTTGGCACTGTTTTTTTATTTTAATTTATTTTTAACGGAAAACTTTGATAGTGATTTAAACGTTTTCAAAGCATATACAACTATTAAGGCAGTAGTTCAAAATCTAATCAGCAGAAAAAAATTAAGTGATGTATTTTATTAATAAAAATTGACATATATTTATATAATTTTTTATCATTCTTTTACCTTACACTCAATTATAAGGAAAGAAAAAGTCCCCTATGGACCATTTGGTTTTAAAAAAATATTTTCTGTTTTGTTTTTTTTTGTTGTATAAAAATTATATCAAAAGGTGAAAACAATAAGTGGGGTTAATATAAAATAGAATATTTTGTGGAGTATTGGAATGAAATGATGGAGGGTATGAAAGTGTTAGTTGAAGTAGACATAATAAAAAAATGGGAAAAACTGGTTAGCAATGAAGCAGTAACAGTGCTGTTAAACCAACCCAGTCACTCCGGTCCGATTTAACAGTTTACCTAACAATTTTATACAGGGTTAGTTGAACTCATTTTTTTAGTCTAACCATGAGGTCACTTTAACTAACTTTAAACCAATTTAAAAGAAAAAAAATTAAATTAAAAATAAAAATATACTTTTAAATAAGTTATATTATTAATTTTAGGTATAATATTTTGATATAAATAAATAAATTATAATGCAGGTAAGTATTTTAACAAATATACTTCAATTTTAATATTTAAAAATATAATTATTTTCTAAAATAAATCAGTCCATAAACTTATGAATCAATCTAGAACAAATCAAATTTAAATTGACGGTTAAATAAATTGATTAAAAGTACTTGATTCAATTTACTTTACAATTTTTATGAGGAATTTGTTGACCAAATCTGTTTTGACAATACCCAATCCCAAAACATCGAGCATAATTTATTTATTTGACAGCTGTAGAGAATTGAAACAGCGATACCGCAATACCAAAACACTGAATATAATGTGCAGATAGTTTGAAACTAGGTCCAGAAAATACATTGGTTTGAGAAGAAATGAATTAAATTATTTTAATTATATAGTTTATTATCAATTAATAATATATGTTTCAATTTCATAAATCATAATCTAATTTAATTCAAATAGCTATAGGGACAATTTATTTTTATACTATTTAATTTAATTTATTATCATTTAGTTGAATTTAAATAGTATGGATTTATTTGAATAGGTATATTTTGAAGAGTATTATAGGTAAGCAAGAGATATTGTAGAAAAAGAGGAGGAAGCTAAACTCCAAATTAATGTGGATTCGTGACATCATTAAAAAAGCTGGATACAGATGGCAGCCAAGTCATGCCATAAACCCCTCATAAAGTGTTAGATTTGCATTTGAAACAATCAATTCATGTCCAAATACATAGTTTTTAATCTATTATAAAATAAAATTTAATGAGTAAATAAGTTTTCTTTTTTAAGGTTTCACTATATTGAATTTTTTTCCGGGAGACTCTCACTTAATTTGGGATATATGAATCATAATCAGTTTCAAGGTAGTGACCATTCATGTATAAAATCATCTCCAACTCAATTGGATGCATTAGATTTATGGATTTTTGTCCTTATACATTATTCACCTTTACTTATCTTCACACTTCACTCTTTCCTCAAATGTAAGTTTTAAAAGTATATGAATGGATTTAAATTCTGATTTGTTTTGGTATAGTGATAAAAAAAATCTGTGTGAAAAATGATATTCAAATTTAACTCGTTCGTCATGATCTCTAGAGAGATCGAGTTTCGATCATAGGGAACCTCGTTTAATCTTAACTATATTGTAGAATAACAATCTGTCTCACTCAATCTTTACTACGTGAAAAAAAAAAAAACAACTCACTAATATCGAAATTATAAGAAAACCCTTAACAACCCCCAAATTATAATCCATCTATTTATTGTTAAGGAAAATTTTCATATTCATTCAAGATTAAATCATCTAGAAAAGCAACCTCATTAAAAAATAAAAAGAGATGTAATTTTATTTTGTTTTAGTTTAAGGGAAAAGTTAATCACTCTATAACCTTTAAGCCAAAACAAATTCATACACCTTAAATCCTCTAAACCTCATAATCATCTTCTTAAATATCTATGTTGAGATATACATTTCAGGATCAGTTGTTGAAGTGTTTTTGTAACATAATCTAAGAGATTATAAATGGAAGACATTTTCTCTTGTTCATCTACTCAATGGAAGACATTTTTCTCCATACTTAATCTACTCAATGTAAGACTTTTACTATACTTAGTGATTTTACTCCTTACTTGAATCACTCACACAGATATATATAGTTTTTATTTTGATCAAATATACAAAAAATATTTTTTAATGGCTAAAAAGGCTAACCAGTAATGGAATAATCTCCCCGAAAAAGAAAGACTACTAAATCAAAATACTGATTTTTAGATTAACACACTGACAAAAAAGTTAGGAGAATAATATGGTGATACAATTTAATCATTAGAGAATTAATAACTTATTTTTAAGAATTAATATTTAACAGGAGATCACGTGTATTTTCCATGAAAATATATTGGCAAGTAAAATTAGTAAGTGAGAAAGTATTTTTGTAGTATTGCGAACTAATAAAAACACGTATAACTCTAGAAAGAAAAATTAAAGTTTTTCTCTCTAAGAATTAATGATAAATAACGATTTCATCATGAGGATATGTCTTCAATCCTAATTATGCAAATTTAGTATTGCAGAGCATTTAAAGTTTAAATTAAACTTGGAAAAAAATATTATGCTACAACTTCATTTGCTTGTTTAATTGATATTATAAAAATCACTTGATATATACAAATTATTAGACATCAAGAATATTTATGTTTTTTTTATGAATAAGAAAGAATTAATAAATAGAATTATTTTTGGGTAATCAATTCTTATACAAATCAAGAAAATAAAGCACATTTCTTAACAACCCATCCCAATAAATCTGGAAAAGCCACCACCTAACAAAAAAATCAAAACACTAACACAAGTTACCACAACTTAAATCAACATAATCAACATTTCAAACAAACAAAACAAAGATCACCAAAACGTAAAATTCATCCCAATTTCATAGATCGTCAAAACACAACTCAACCAAAATGCTAAAAAAGATAAAAACCTGTCAACCTAAACTAGAAGCATACAACTTAATTCGAATTCAGACAAATCAAGAGAGCAAAACACCAGATAAAGAGAAGCAAACAAATGAAACTTTAGAAATAACCCAAGATCAAACCTTCAATTGGGTTAAAGAGAAGATTTTTGAATGATCCACCACTTCGCCATTGAAGATGACCTTATTCATATGACTCCAAATCTTTTAACCACAGACCCAGTCAGAGTCACTAAAACCACAAAGGTGAAGTGAACTAGTGTGAGAAAAATATAGTCCTTCACCAGGGGTGCCTTTGAGGTAACGCAAAAGACGGGAGACAGCTTGCTGATGATGAGTTGTGGGTGCAAATATGAATTGGCTTAAATTGTGGACAGCGAAGGCGATGTCTGGTCGCGTGTTGGTTAAGTAAATTAGACGTCCAATGAGTCTTCTATACTGGGAAGTGGCATCAGCATCGAGAGGTGAGCCTTGGTCGGGAGAGAGACGGGAGGTGTGAGTCATAGGAGTGGCCACAGGTGCAGAGTCAAGCATGTCAGTTTCTTGAAGGAGATCAAGAGTATACTTGCGTTGACTTAAATGAAGACCAGTACTATTGCGAGCAATTTCCAGTCCCAAAAAGTAAGTGAGATTACCTAAATTTTTTATCTTGAAGTGATGGTAAAGGGATGCAGTAATTGTATTGATTCCTCCGTGTCATCACCAGTTAAGACCAAGTCATCAACATAAACAAGAATAACAGTGAGTTTATCATTATTATATTAAGAAAAAGAGAGTGGTCAACAACAGAGATAGAGTACTTATTTGATAAAAGAAAAGTAGAAAGTTTTGCGTACCATTGACGACCAACTTGACGAAGACCATACAAAGACCGTTGAAGCTTGCAGACATGCTGGGGAGAAGGAAGAGAGAGGCCAGGTGGGGGGGTCATGTATACCTCTTCATGGAGATCACCGTGAAGAAAGGCATTATTGACATCAAGTTGTTTAAAACCCAATTTTTGGTAGTGGCAACAGCAAGGAGAGGAGAAGGCGAACGGTAGTGAGTTTAGCAACAGGTGCAAAAGTGTCTAAGAAATCAAGTCCTTCAACTTGGGTGAACCCTTTGGCAACAACTCTAGCTTTGTGGCGCTCAACAGTGCCATCAGAATGATATTTGATTTATATACCCATTTACAACCAATAGTTTTCTTTCCTGGAGGGAGAGGGTAAGTTGCCAAGTATTGTTAGCAGCAAGAGCTTGAAGCTCAACTTGCATGGCAGATTGCCAAGAAGCATGTTTGGAGGCTTCGGTATAGGTGCGAGGTTCAGGATGAGAATTGATAGAGGAAATAATATTTCTAAAATTAGAAGATAAGGAATTGTAAGACAAGTAATTATGAATAGGATATCTACTACTTACAGTGTTGGTTGCTGTGTGGAAATCAACAAGATAGGCAGGTTGTGGTGAGGACGAGTTGATCTTCTTGGAAATTGGGGTGAGGTGCTTCCTGGAGGTGCAGGAGGTGATGATGCTGGTGGAGGTGCAGTGTTGGATGCAGGAGCAGAGACATTATTTGCTGGAAGATCAAAGCATAATAAGGCTGGTGGAGGGGCAGTATTGGGTGCAGGAGTAGAGGCACACGGCTCGGCAAGAGATGCAGGAGTAGAGGCACACGGCTCGGCAGGAGGTGCAGTATCAGAAAAAAAATCAAGAGCAGAATTATATGCGTTAGAAATAGGGAGAGATAAAGTGTTGGGGTCCTAGGCAAGCCACCATCCAATTTATATGGAAAATGGGTTTCATGAAAGATTACATGTCTTGATATCTCTATGCGATGAAACTTTAAATTTAAGACAATATACCTTTTGTATTTTGCGGAAAACCAAGAAAATACCTTTGATAGATCTATCATCTAATTTCTTCCGATGTGCAGTAATGGTACTAGCATAACATAGGCAACCAAACACTTTTAAAAAAGAAATGTCATACGGTTTTCCAACAATTGTTCATGAGGAGTGATGTTATTAAGTAATGGAGTAGGAATAGAATTTATTAAGAAAACAGCATGATTTACAGCAAATTCCCAAAAAATAGGAGGAAGATTTGCTTGAAAAAGTAAGGCCCTGGTTACATTTAGTATGTGTTGATGTTTACGTTCCACAATGCCATTTTGTTGTGGTGTTTCAACACAAGATGTTTGATGTATAATTCCCTTGAAGCATAAAAACTGGACATAGCAAACTCAACACCATTGTCAGTACGAATTGTTTGATATTAGTTTGGAAATGATTTTGAACAAAAACAGTGAAGTTAATGATGTGCGAACACACTTCAGATTTATTATGCAACAAAATAACCCAAGTATAACGCGAGTAATCATCAACAATAGTTAGAAATAACGAAAACCTTGCATAGAAGTTATGGAACAGGGTTCCCCAAATATCAAAGTGTACAAGATCAAAAATAGCAGAGGTAGCAGTAGTACTTAAAGTGAAAGGAAGTTTCTTCTGTTTGCACGACTACAAGTGTCACATACATGATGAGTATCAATAGTAATAAAAGGGTATTGTTTACGTAGACATGTAATCTTTCATGTGAAGGGTGCCCCAGTCTATAGTGCCACAGTGTTTGTCCGTGATATTACAATTAATAAGAGGAGCAAAGTTATGTGGTTTAGAGCGACTAGAAGCAGGCAAGGTATGACAAGGTACAGCCACCAGTGGCTTCAACTGTACCAATCCTCTCTTGGGTGAGATTGTCCTGTATAATGCAGTGAGTTAAAGTGCATTTAAGTTGGTGTGTGAGTTTAGAAACAGATATTAAGTTTAATTGAAATGAGGCACATATAACACATCAGACAAATAAAACTTGGCCGAAAAGTGTACTAAACCAGAATATGTGGCATAAACAGTTTGACCATTTGGGAGACTAATTAAGACAGGTTTGATTTTAGTCCAAGTAGTAAAAGCGCTCAAATTGTGGCAAACATGATCAGTGACACCAGAATCAACAAGCCAAGATTCTTTTATACCAGATAGTGAAGAGAAAAACTTACCCGTTGAAGATTGCTCGGTATTGGTGAAGGTTCCGACTTGATTAATTTGAGCGTGAGGGACAGGATCCTCAAGGTTTGCTGACGCAAAATGTTGGTCATGAATTGACACCATTGTGATGTAAGTTGAATCCCTTTACATCCTGTTCTTTAGAAAAAGACTCAGAAGAAGAGTTAGTAAACATATTGTTGGCTTGGGATGTCCTATTGATGGATTTGTAGCCAGGAGGAAACCCATGCTTTTATAACAGGTGTCGACAGTGTGCCAAGACGATTACAAAAAGTGCAATTTTTCTAGTAGAAGAAAACTTTGAGGTTTAACATCACCAGAAGGAAACCCACTTTTCGAAAACAAACAGCTTCAGTATGACCGTATTACCACAAAAATTGCATGTAGTAGTGCGACTACTGTTAAGACTGTGAAGACTAGGGGCAGGAACAACAGTGGATAATTGTCTCTCTTGTTGAACAACCAAGGAAATTTTTTGGATATGGCAGGAATGAGATCCATGAGCAAAACATGAGAACAAATATTTTTATACTGATCATTTAATCCTCTTAAAAATTGCATAGCACGATCCTCACATTTTCTTTTATTTATAATAGAAATGATAGAACAAGAACATTTACTGGGCATGTGCACACATGATTAGGTCTAAAATTCTCTAATTCGTCCCAAATAATACGCAATTTTGTAAAATACTCTGTGACAGACATATCCCCTGGTTTAAAGAAATAGCTTCAAATTGCAAATCAGAAATGCGAGATAAATCCCCTTGTGAATATCTAACTTTTAAATCATTCCAGATGTCAAAGGCTATGTCCATCCAAACAATGCTTTACCTAATAGGGATTGAAACAGAGTGTACTAACCAAGAGACAACCATGTTGTTACAGCGTGTCCAAGACGAGAAAGTGGGATCATCCCTTTGGGGCACGGGTGTGAGCCAAGTATGACTCCACTTTGTTCTTGGCACTAAGAGCAGTGATGAAGGACCGACTCCACTAGTTTCTTGAATCAAGAACAGGCGACACCAACGAAGCTGCGGGATTCTCGCTTGGGTGTAAGTATAGGAAATTGTTCTAAAAGGGGCATCAGTGTAGGGTTTCCATTTGAAGAGGAAGCCGGTGTGGGATTTGCATTAGCCATCGCCTACAAGGATTTAAAGAAAGAAAAAAAAAACAAGAAAAAATAACCAAGAACAGCAAAGAGGGAAATAATATCAGAGAGAAGCGCAGCAGAGCTCTTCATTCGAAGAGACCATATTACAGTAAATGAAGATGATGAATATTCCTTGCCTGATGTGATGCTATAGTGTACGTAATTGTACGTAATCGTAATGAAAAAAAGGTTTTGATAAACCTACTTGTAGAGAAAACTAAATATAAAATAAATTTTATTCACTTGTACATTAAAGAGTAAAATACATGGTGTATATATAAGAGAAAGATTAAGACCTAACTAAAATAGAAAAGGAAAGTTGGGCCAAAGAAACAAAGCCCAATAATTTACATAGAAAATTAAATATTGTAACAACACACTCTCCAAAACTAAGTTGATAGATTCAGGTGCATTACAAATAGAAAACTAAATGAAATCTGAAAATGGATCAATAGGAGCAAGTGACAACAACCCTAACTACGAGAAACACTGATTCTAAATTAACCATGTTATTTTACAACAAAAAAAAATATTAGTAAACTTCTCTTTTAACTTGCACAACAACAAAAAAAAGCTTTCGACCACTACCCACATAGTCAAATTTAGAACATAATTTAAAGCAACTGATATTAAGAAGTAAAGATTACTGGAATATTTTTTTTCTCTTAATAAATCTTATTTTATATAGTTTAGGAATAAGCATTTTAATAACATACTTAAATATCCTAATTATCTTCTATCTAGAAATATAAAAAATAGTAGTTGTCCACACTTGTACAATTCTAATTTTACCAAACTAACAATTGCTATATTTTCTTTCTCTCGGTCTCATAGATCATGTTATGAATGTAGCACCATGATATTTGTTGGGGCTTGATATTTAAGATGTAATCTTTGTTTTTTAGGTTTGTGTTTGCTTAATAAAAAATAAAGTTTTAAAACGAAAATATGGGATTATTTTTTGTAAATCAAGAGAGTGATATATAAGATTTATAAAATAATATTCAATTTATAATTTTTGAAACTATTAATTAAAACATTTCTTAGTATAACAATAAAGTAGATGAATAGCCATTTTATTTAGTGTGGATCTACTCCTGACAGTGGTCAAAGAACATGAACTTCACCGATAAGAATCGTAAAGAAGAAAAGTAGAGCCGCGAAAATCTGGACCATAACGGTCTCAAACTTCGGAAATATGCGGTGATTCACCTCTGCTTACAACTTTCAAGTATCAAATGATTTATCCCAAGCACAGAAAAACCATATGGTTCTATTTTATTGTATGATAATTAGTTGAAAAGTGAAAATTAAGATCAACATTTGGCTGAAATCACGTTGAATCGATGTATAAGATTTAGTCAATTTTGTTGAGAAACTGTTCATAATCTTTCATGCGGGGCCTTCGACACACTTCTTCACGTCGAGAGTGACAGCTCGTGTATGGAATAACATCTCGATAGTGTGTAATAAATCCAATAAACACTCGTTAGGATAGACTCAAAATGACTCTAATACATATTATAAAGTGGACTTTAAACATAAATCAAAACTCATAAAACCGGTTCATGAAATAAAATTTGACCCATTTATATATAATTATGAATTGTCCTGATGCGGATATCCAACAGGTAGAGAAGATGTTTTAGTTTAACAACTTTGAAGAAAGGGAATGTTGTCAACACTCACAACACAACACCCTCTAATTTCATGCTTCGGTTTCGGTCTCTCCAGGTTTGCCAATTTATCTTCAGTTGCGTTAATTGTCAGAGGTGCAAACAGATGCACGCTACTGCATCTTGCTTACTGAGCCAATTTTATTATCATCTTATTTTCCAATGGTTGATGCAAAATAACAGAGATAAATCAAAGGAGTGCTTCGAGGTAGTTGCAGCATTTACAAAGATCAAAGAGAAAGAAATCAGCGAGGTGTGAAGAAACAGAGGAGAGGTGAAGCACGGTGTGAGAGAAGAGAGGGAAGAGAATTTCATTAATCTGAAGTTGTGAATACAGAAAACCCTAAAAAGGGTTTATATACAAGCGGTGCAAAAAGAAAAGGGGGTGCACTATATGAAACAGAAAAACAGAAAAAGGAAAGCCCAGAAAGCCCAACCCAACTGGCCTAAAGTTTTAACAGCCCCCCTCAAGCTAGGAGTAGATGTTCTGCATTCCTAGCTTGGAAAAATGTATATTGAATTGGGCTGCAGGTAGAGGCTTGGTGAAGAAGTCAGCCGCTTGCAGGGATGAAGAGATTGGAAGTAGTTTGAGTAGGCCTGCATTGAGCTTTTCCCTGACAACATGACAGTCGATCTCTATGTGCTTGGTGCGCTCATGGAAGACTTGATTATTTGCAATCTGGATGGCAGCTTGATTGTCACAGTAGAGAAGGGCTGGTTGCAGGTGTTGGATGCGTAAATCTTGTAGCAAATACATTATCCATTGAATTTCACAGGTGGTTGCAGCAAGAGCACGATATTCTGCCTCAGATGAGCTCCTGGATATGGTTTGTTGTTTCTTGGACTTCCAAGAGATAAGTGACTCCCCCAAATACACAGAAAAACTAGTTATGGACTTGCGGGTTTCAGGGCATGTAGCCCAATCAGAATCACTATATGCTTTTAATTGAATAAGAGACTGACTGTGTAAGAAGATACCTGTGCCAGGAGTTCTTTTGAGATAACGAAGGATGCGCATTGCTGCTTGGTGATGTTCACTAGTTGGGTGTGAGACAAACTGGCTGAGATAATTGATAGAGAATGAAATATCAGGTCGTGTGTTGGTCAGATAAATAAGGCGTCCAATCAAACGTCTATATGCAGTGGATTCTGCATCACCAAGAGGGGTGCCTTTTGTGGTTGAGAGCTTGATAGTGTGTAACATTGGTGTAGGTGCAGGGGCACATCCCAACATACCAGTATCTTTGAGCAGATCCAAGACATATTTGCGCTGGCTTAAGTGGATACCAGTGGCATTGCGAGCAATTTCAATTCCTAAAAAATAAGTCAGATCACCAAGGTTTTTAATGTGAAAGAAATTGTGTAACATACTGGTTATAGCAGATATCTCCATAGGGTCATTCCCAGTGAGAACAATGTCATCCACATAGACCAAGAGTGCCGTGGTGTGTTTGCCATCATGTTTCAAAAATAAAGAGTGGTCAGCAGTGGAAATTTTATAATTGTGTGACAATAGGAAATTTGAGAGTTTGGCATACCATTGTCTACCTGCTTGTTTTAGACCATAGAGTGACTTTCTTAGGCGGCAGACCAGGTTGGGGAAGAAGTGTGAAAGCCTTGGGGCAGTTGCATGTAAACTTCTTCATCTAAGTCCCCATGTAGGAAAGCATTGTTCACATCAAGTTGTTTGAGTGTCCAGTTCTGGGCTGCAGCTAGAGCTAGAAGTAGACGTAGTGTAGTCAACTTTGCTACAGGAGCAAAGGTGTCTAAGAAGTCCAGTCCTTCAATTTGATTGTAGCCTTTTGCTACCAACCGGGCTTTATAACGCTCAATGGAACCATCTGCGTGATGCTTGATCTTGTAAACCCATCTACACCCAATTGCTGATTTACCGATAGGGAGAGTAGTCAGGGACCATGTCCCATTATCTTGAAGTGCTTTCAGTTCTTCCTTCATAGCACGGATCCAAAGAGGGTGTTGGACAGCTTCCTCATAGTTGTGAGGTTCCTCAGCAAAAGATATTGACAGAATTGTATTTTTGAAAGACTTTGATAGAGAATTATAATTTAAAAAGGAATGGATTGAGTGTTTGGTACTTACAACACTGTTGTTGATGTTTGGTACATCAAGTCTTGAAGATAAATAGGGGTCTTCTGCTGCGGGTAGATCTTCTAGGAGATGTTGTTGCTGTCTCATTTTGCTCTATTTGCTCATTTTGCTCAAAAATAGCGTCAGTCTCAAAAACATCATTAGTAGTATTGTCAATAACATTTTCAGTTTGCATATGAATATCATCATGAGTCTGGGCATAGTGTTGAGGAATAGGTAAAGAAAGACTATTTGAGTCATTATTTTGAATATGATTTGAATGATAGGGAAAAGAGTTCTCATAAAAAATAACATTTCTTGACAAATCTATCTTGTGATTTTTAAGGTTAAAAACAAAAACCCTTTTGTGTTTGGTTTGAAACCAAGGAAGACGCCTGGAGCAGCACGACTGTCCAGTTTTTTCTGTGAGCAATAATAGTTGAAGAATAACATAGACATCCAAAAACACGAAGGGAAGAAATGTCACAAAGCTTTTTATGCAGTTCTCATAAGGCGTAGCGTTATTAAGCAGCGGAGTAGGCATACAATTAATAAGAAAAGTAGCATGTTGTACAGCAAAACACCAAAAAACAGCAGGAAGATTGGATTGAAAAAGCAAGGCACGTGTGACATTTAAGAGGTGTTGATGTTTCTTTCAACAATACCATTTTGCTCAGGTGTTTCAATACAAGTGGTTTGATGTATAATACCTTTTAAAGCAAAGAAATCATGCATAGAGAATTCAGCACCATTATCAGTTCGAATGATTTTGACCTTAGTAGAAAATGGTTTTCAGTGTAAGCAATAAATTTAACAACACTAGCCCTGACTTCAGATTTGTTGTGCATGGGAAAAACCCAAGTATATCTAGTAAAATTATCAACTATGGTAAGAAAAAACTTATAACCAAGCATGGAAACAACAGAACAGGGTCCCCAGATATCAATGTGCAGTAATTCAAAAGGTTGAACAGTTTTAGTATTGCTAGGAAAGAAAGGAAGTTTCTTTTGTTTGGCTTGGTGACAAGTATCACAAACATAGTTCTTATCAATATGCATATTAGGATAGTATGTTGTATAATTTTTAACCTTTCATCCGAGGGGTGACCCATTCGGAGGTGCCAAATGTTGCTTGGTTCTGTAGTGCAATTCATAATCCTGCCATCAGCTTTATTGAAGACGTATAGTCCAGCTACAAGATCAACTGTACCAATCTGTCTTTGGTTCTGGATTCTGTATTAGACACTCAGTGGAAGAGAAAATAAGCTCACATTTAAGTGATGCAGTTAATTGATAATAGATATTAAGTTAAAAGAAAAATCTGGTACATACAAAACATTTTCAAGAATGAGATTTTTATTAAAGAAAACTGTGCCAGAACAGGAAGAAATAACAGAATTTCCATTGGGAAGCCTAATGGTAATGGGTTTGATATTTTTATATGATGTAAAATTTGATAAAGAGAAACAAACGTGATCAGTCGCACCAGAATCCAGAATCCAAGTATATTCATTAAAATTGGAATTTTTGAGTTTCTGGATATTACCTGTGACAGCCGAATTCTGACCTTGATGATCAGCAGAGAGGGAACCAACCTGGTTGACTTGGACTTGATTGTTGGAATTGTTAGCATTTTTCAGAAGTTCCGAAAGAATTTGATATTGATGCTGAGTGATGCGAAACTCTCCTCCATTATTCTGCTTGCTTTGGTCTTGATTTCCAAAATTTTCTTCTTGAATGGTAGTGGAGACGTTGTTGGACTGAGAAGACTTACCATATTGAAACCTATACCCGGAGGGTATCCATGTTTCTTGTAACAGACATCAACGGTATGACCAACTTTGTTGCAGTAAGTACAGACCTTTTTATTACTACCAAACTTTGGGCCTCTGTTATCTTGGTTAGGAAAACCATTTTTCTAAAACAGACACTCTCAGTGTGACCCAACTTACCACAAAAAGTACAGGAAATGGTATTGGAACTGGTGTGGTTAACGAAGGTAACAGGGGTAACATTTTTTACATTAGCTATAAGAACACTGTTATTAAACTGGCGTTCTTGTTGGATAACAAGAGAAAAATTTTTGGTATAGCAGGGACAGGTTCCATGAGCAAAATATGAGCTTTTACATTGTTGTATTGGTCATTAAGGCCGCGTAAAAATTGCATTGCCTGATCCTCTCTTTTTCTTTGGGTAATGACAGAAGGCTTAGTACAAGAACATATAGGATCAGGCCTAAAGTTATCTAATCATCCCAAATGATCCTGAGTTTAGTGAAGTAATCGGTAACAGAAAGGTCACCTTGATGAGTGAGGACGCTTCCATTTGAAGATCAGAAATACGGATAAATCGCCTTGTGAGAACGGGCCTTGAGATCATTCCATACGTCCAGTGCCTTGTCCATCCATATGATGCTTTGACGTATATGAACAGAGACTGAGTGTACAAGCCAAGACGCCACCATGTTGTTGCATCTTGTCCAGGATGAGAAAGACGAATCGGTTTCAGAAGGTCGGGGAGCAGCGCCATTAACAAACTCGACTTTATTCTTTGCGCTCAAAGCCGTGAGAACCGAGCGACTCCAAGAGTGGTAATTTGTGGAATCAAGAACGGGTGACACAAGGGGTGTGGCAGGATTTCACTGGGATGTAGGTATAAGAAGCTATGAATAGAACTCTCGCCTTGTAAGGAATTCTTGCCCTGATTGGAACTAGGGCTTTCGCTCCCTTCACTATTCTCGTCAGCCATTTGCGTGCAAAAAGAACACGAACTGTAGAAATAAAACAATCGTTAGAGAGAATCAAGAGATACAAACAGGATGAATGCACAAAAAGTAAAGAAAAGAAAGGAAAGTAATCTTGAGAGAACGAAGACAGAGTGCGCGCAGCAGGCTCTTCTCAAAGAAGAGCTCTGATACCATAACAGAGATAAATCAAAGGAGTGTTTCGAGGTAGTTGCAGCATTTACAAAGATCAAAGAGAAAGAAATCAGCGAGGTGTGAAGAAACAGAGGAGAGGTGAAGCACGGTGTGAAGAAAGAGAGGAAGAGAATTTCATTAATCTGAAGTTGTGAATACAAAAAACCCTAAAAAGGGTTTATATACAAGCGGTGAAAAGAAAAGGGGTGCACTATATGAAACAGAAAACAGAAAAAGGAAAGCCCAGAAAGCCCAACCACTGACCTAAGTTTTAACACAAAATCAAATAAATTTTCACTACAAGACCAAGTGAACTATAATTATATAGTTCTATGAAAGTATAAAAGGTATTAGTATTCAATCAATGTATAATAAAATAAGATTTCATAAATTTTATTTGATAATGAAATTAAACTGCTTCTCTATATCAAGAGAAGTCCTTTCAGATGTCATCCTCTGATCTGCACTGGTAGTAAAACGACACCATTTTTGTACCAGAGCTATTGAATAATAGAATATGGTCCTACCCATACACGAATGCACCAAGGTATATATACAACCCGTGTTGTTAACGTTTTAAAGAAAAACATTTCTTGTATGCAGTAGTGTTACAAAAGAAAAGGTTGATATTAAGCATCAAATTCCTTTTGTTTTTTCAATTTGGACGTCACATAATTCTCTTATTGTAGAAAGGGTGAAATTTTGATTTAGTTCCATGACTTTAACTTAATCGCGACTCATTTCTCTATATACACATGCGTAATCGTATGTATTTTGTGCATTCGAGGGTCGAAAGTCAGAAGTAGCTGACGGATAGAAAATCTTCTAGAATTTAGATGCATGTCAGGGAATGAAATGAAACCAACCCCTCCCGCTGCTGACTAGGCAGCCATAAAGATTACATGGAAAGTACCAGAAACTACATTAAAAATTCTCAAGTTGTTGCACTTTGGATAATACCAAATCCTTAGAATAACAATACCATTGCAAGACATGAACTCAGGTTTGGTTTGGTGGAACAACCTAGGAAGTGGTAGCCTCTGCGCCGAATGTGTAAAATATAAGAAGCACCACGTAATGGACCACTACAACTATGATCATAGTGCTAATGAAACATACTGCTCTACAGCTGTTGAATTCCCACATCATCTCACCAACCAACTTTCACTAATTCAAACACATCACCAAGCTTCCCAATCCCCAGAGACTACTATAAATTGGAGGAGGGAACGAATTTGCCTTCTCATCAGTTGTGCACTGAATGTCAACTCTGTCTTAAATCTATTCCATTAATCACAAGCTCTCCAATGGTTGTTTTCTTTTATGTTAAGGCAATGGTTGGCTTGTCCTAGCCTTCCTATCTCTGTGCCTTCCATGGTTGCCTATGCTGGCAACTTGTACCAAGATGTTGATGTCACTTGGGGAGATGGCAGAGGTAAGATTCTGAACAATGGTCAGCTTCTTACTCTGTCCCTTGACCATGCCTCTGGCTCTGGCTTCAGTCCAAGAACCAGTATCTCTATGGGAAGTTTGACATGCAAATCAAACTTGTCCCTGGAAATTCCGCTGGCACAGTCACCGCTTATTACGTGAGTTCCATTAACCAATCTTATTTTCCTATTCAATAACTTTCCAAAATAGTGCCAGAAACTTGCTTAATACACCACACGCGCACACATATACTTCTATTGCATGTTCAGGTAGCTATTGTAACTATTCTAATGTATATAATTTCTGCATGATGCAGTTGAGTTCAGAAGGGTCATCTTGGGATGAGATAGATTTGAGTTCTTGGGAAATCTGAGCGGGGATCCTTACATAGTTCATACTATGTGTACACGCAGGCAAGGGTAAGAGAGAGCAGCAATTCTATCCTCTGGTTTGACCAACTGCAGATTTTCACACCTATTCCTTTCTCTGGAATCCTGCACATGTTGTGTAAGTTCATAAAATCCAAAACATGCATACTAGATTATAACCTGGCATGGAAATTGGAACATTCAATATTCAACTCAATTCAATTCTTTACTTTCAGATTCTATGTTGATGTAGACCATTAGGGAGTTCTCGAACCGGAGGGTACGGGTCTTGAATACCCAAATAAGCAATCTATGAGGTTATATTCAAGTCTATGGAACGCTGATGATTGGGCAACAAGAGGAGGGCGTGTGAAGACAGATTGGAGCCAAGCCCCATTCACTGCATCGTCAGGAACTTGAGAGTGAATGGATGCGTTTGGTCCAATGGGGCTTCTTCATGCAACTCCAGCTCTTCTGGTAAAAACTGGCTATCTCAAAAGCCTGATGCCACAAACCAGAAGATGCTAAAATGGTGCAGAAGAACTACATGATTTACAATTACTGCACAGACAAAGACGATTCCCTCAGGGTCTCCCCTGGAATGCACAGTTCGCACCGAGACATCATAAGAATACAATCACTGCTCTGTATATGTGTGTGCATTTTTTTTTCCCACTATTCGACATAGCTTGTCTATGTCGTTCTTTCTGCAAATTGAAACTCAGGGCGTGTTATGTAATCATTTTTATTAAAATAGAAAAAAATAAGTGGGTATTGATTTGATTTTTAGCAATAAAAGAATTTTAGGGATATTGAAGCAGCAGACATGGACACATTTTTTCTGGGAGTTGGATCAAAACTTAGACCACCTGAACCAACACTCGTCTCACTTTTAGTGTTAGTGAATCATGAGGCATGAATTATAAACACTTGTGCTCAATATTTTTAGAAGGCTAATATGAGAAGGAAAATATGTTGCATCAAGGAAAAATGTAGATACCCTTCCATGAATATCCGAAAGAATCCAGAAAAAATTTGTATCTTCAATTTCAGTTCATATTCTCCCTTGTGATCTATTAAAGTAAAAGCTTTCAGGCTAGCAAAAAAAAGAATAATTGTCAAGTAATCTTGATTCTTGTGTTAAGATTACTCTGTAGGCAATTGATCTCGTGTAGATACTGTATTGTTATAAGTTCTAAGTAGACTGAAACAACTACTTAATGTGTGTTGTTGTTCAACTAAATAAGTGTGTATATTCTCTTAATGCTGTGTGTAGAATTCTGTGAATTTGCTTAGGAAGCAAGATTTTTTTTTATATGTTTCGGCTTATGTGTTTTTGTTATTCTTGAATTTTTTTCTTCTCGTTTTTACAACTTTAATTTTGATAATATAGTCCAAATGAATTGAGTATGTTTATTTATTGACTCAATGTGTTAGATAGTTCAAATCTTTCGAGATAAATAACTGAGAGATTCAATATTAATATGCATAAGCAAATTATATAAGATACACTTACTCGACCTTAACGACATTAACCCCTGTTTGCTTCCATGAATGTGCTGTTTAAGAGGAAGGATGTGAGTGAATATCCATGGTTTGGATCAAGGGATGTGCAGGGAAGTGAAGGAGAGGATATACATGTGAACAGTAAATATCTTCTTCCCTCGAAATGAAGAGATGTAGAGGGAAAGCCATGTCAGCATCCCTTATTTTCAAATTTACCCTTATTTGAATGTATCACAATGTTTCATTTGAATGTATTAGTATTTAAAAAATTTATTATACAATGTTTAAAATATAATATATATATAATATTTAAAATGAAGAAACAAATCATAATAAATTTTAAAGAAGTTTTTAAGTTTGTTTATTTTTTATAAAATATTATAAATCAGTGTAAAAAATATAGTTAAATAAAATCTTCCATTTATATATTAGTTATTAGAGTAGATCAGGTTATACCTATTTTTCAAGTTCTAATAAGATATTTTATTAAATGTGGTTGGATTTAGTTTTTTTTTAAGAAAAAAATATACTATATCTAATTAAAATTGAAAATATTACCTGGGTTGGATCATGATCATCACCAAAAATTATACTAAACATTTTCATTTTTTTTATACTAAATATTTAATTTATTTAATACAAAAAAATCCCTAAAAACAATCCATCACTTAAAATAATTTTATTCTAACATAAAATTATTTATTAGAAACTGAAAATATAATTAATATATTTTTACGTATTTTACATAATTTATTAATAAAAACTATATTAAATATATAATAAAGTAAAATAAATTATGTAAAAATATAAAAATATATTAATTATATTTCAGTTTCTAATAAATAATTTATGTTAGAATAAAATTATTTAAGTGATGGATTGTTTTTAGGGATTTTTTGTATTAAATAAATTAAATATTTAGTATAAAAAAATGAAAAATGTTTAGTATAATCTTTTGGTGATGATCATGATCCAACCCAGGTAATATTTTCAATTTTAATTAGATATAGTATATTTTTTTCTTAAAAAAAAACTAAATCCAACCACATTTAATAAAATAATCTTATAGAACTTGAAAAATAGGTATAACCTGATCTACTCTAATAACTAATATATAAATGGAAGATTTTATTTAACTATATTTTTTACACTGATTTATAATATTTTATAAAATAATAAACAAACTTAAAAACTTCTTTAAAATTTATTATGATTTGTTTCTTCATTTTAAATATTATATATATATATATATTTTAAACATTGTATAATAAATTTTTTAAAATACTAATACATTCAAATGAAACATTGTGATACATTCAAATAAGGGTAAATTTGAAAATAAGGGATGCTGACATGGCTTTCCCTCTACATCTCTTCATTTCGAGGGAAGAAGATATTTACTGTTCACATGTATATCCTCTCCTTCACTTCCCTGCACATCCCTTGATCCAAACCATGGATATTCACTCACATCCTTCCTCTTAAACAGCACATTCATGGAAGCAAACAGGGGTTAATGTCGTTAAGGTCGAGTAAGTGTATCTTATATAATTTGCTTATGCATATTAATATTGAATCTCTCAGTTATTTATCTCGAAAGATTTGAACTACTACACATTGAGTCAATAAATAAACATACTCAATTCATTTGGACTATATTATCAAAATTAAAGTTGTAAAAACGAGAAGAAAAAAATTCAAGAATAACAAAACACATAAGCCGAAACATATAAAAAAAAATCTTGCTTCCTAAGCAAATTCACAGAATTCTACACACAGCATTAAGAGAATTATACACACTTATTTAGTTGAACAACAACACACATTAAGTAGTTGTTTCAGTCTACTTAGAACTTATAACAATACAGTATCTACACGAGATCAATTGCCTACAGAGTAATCTTAACACAAGAATCAAGATTACTTGACAATTATTCTTTTTTTGCTAAGCCTGAAAGCTTTTACTTTAATAGATCACAAGGGAGAATATGAAACTGAAATTGAAGATACAAATTTTTTCTGGAATTCTTTCGGATATTCATGAAGGGTATCTACATTTTTTCCTTGATGCAACATATTTTCCTTCTCATATTAGCCTTCTAAAAAAATATTGAGCACAAGTGTTTATAATTCATGCCTCATGATTCACTAACACTAAAAGTGAGACGAGTGTTGGTTCAGGTGGTCTAAGTTTTGATCCAAACTCCCAGAAAAAATGTGTCCATGTCTGCTGCTTCAATATCCCTAAAATTCTTTTATTGCTAAAAATCAAATCAATACCCACTTTATTTTTTCTATTTTAATAAAAATGATTACATAACACGCCCTGAGTTCAAATTTGCAGAAAGAACGACATAGACAAGCTATGTCGAATAGTGGGAAAAAAAGAAATGCACACACATATACAAGAGCAGTGATTGTATTCTTATGATGTCTCGGTGCGAACTGTGCATTCCAGAGGGAGACCCTGAGGGAATCGTCTTATGTCTGTGCAGTAATTGTAAATCATGTAGTTCTTCTGCACCCATTTTAGCATCTTCTGGTTTGTGGCATCAAGCTTTTGAGATAGCCAAGTTTTACCAGAAGAGCTGGAGTTGCATGAAGAAGCCCATTGGACCAAACGCATCCATTCACTCTCAAGTTCCTGAACGATGCAGTGAATGGGGCTTGGCTCCAATCTGTCTTCACACGCCCTCCTCTTGTTGCCCAATCATCAGCGTTCCATAGACTTGAATATAACCTCATAGATTGCTTATTTGGGTATTCAAGACCCGTACCCTCCGAGTTCGAGAACTCCCTAATTGGTCTACCATCAACATAGAATCTGAAAAGTAAAAGAATTGAATTGAGTTGAATATTGAATGTTCCAATTTCCATGCCAGGTTATATATACTAGTATGCATGTTTTGGATTTTTGAACTTACACAACATGTGCAGGATTCCAGAGAAAGGAATAGGTGTGAAAATCTGCAGTTGGGTCAAACCAGAGATAGAATTGCTGCTCTCTCTTACCCTTGCCTTGCGTGTACACATTAGTATGAACTATGTAAGGATCCCCGCTCAGATTTCCCAAGAACTCAAAGTCTATCTCATCCCAAGATGACCCTTCTGAACTCAACTGCATCATGCAGAAATTATATACATTAGAAATAGTTACAAATAGCTACCTGAACATGCAATAGAAGTATATGTGTGCGCGTGTGGTGTATTAAGCAAGTTTCTGGCACTATTTTGGAAAGTTATTGAATAGGATAAATAAGATTGGTTAATGGAACTCACGTAATAAGCGGTGACTGTGCCAGCGGAATTTCCAGGGACAAGTTTGATTTGCATGTCAAACTTCCCATAGAGATACTGGTTCTTGGACTGAAAGCCAGAGCCAGAGGCATGGTCAAGGGACAGAGTAAGAAGCTGACCATTGTTCAGAATCTTACCTCTGCCATCTCCCCAAGTGACATCAACATCTTGGTACAAGTTGCCAGCATAGGCAACCATGGAAGGCACAGAGATTAGGAAGGCTAGGACAAGCCCAACCATTGCCTTAACATAAAAGAAAACAACCATTGGAGAGCTTGTGATTAATGGAATAGTATTTAAGACAGAGTTGACATTCAGTGCACAACTGATGAGAAGGCAAATTCGTTCCCTCCTCCAATTTATAGTAGTCTCTGGGGATTGGGGAAGCTTGGTGATGTGTTTGAATATAGTGAAAGTTGGTTGGTGAGATGATGTGGGAATTCAACAGCTGTAGAGCAGTATGTTTCATTAGCACTATGATCATAGTTTGTAGTGGTCCATTACGTGGTGCTTCTTTATATTTTACACATTCGGCGCAGAGGCTACCACTTCCTAGGTTTGTTCCACCAAACCAAACCTGAGTTCATGTCTTGCAATGGTATTGTTTATTCTAAGGATTTGGTATTATCCAAAGTGCAACAACTTGAGAATTTTTTAATGTAGTTTCTGGTACTTTCCATGTAATCTTTATGGCTTGCCTAGTCAGCAGCGGGAGGGGTTGGTTTCATTTCATTCCCTGACATGCATCTAAATTCTAGAAGATTTTCTATCCGTCAGCTACTTCTGACTTTCTGACCCTCGATATGCTACAAAATACATACGATTACGCATGTGTATATAGAGAAATTGAGTCGCGATTAAGTTAAAGTCATGGAACTAAATCAAAATTTCACCCTTTCTACAATAAGAGAAATTATGTGACGTCCAAATTGAAAAAACAAAAGGAATTTGATGCTTAATATCAACCTTTTCTTTTGTAACACTACTGCAATACAAGAAAATGTTTTTTCTTTAAAACGTTAACAACACGGGTTGTATATATATACCTTGGTGCAATTCGTGTACTGGGTAGGACCATATTCTATTATTCAATAGCTCTGGTACAAAAAATGGTGTCGTTTTACTACCAGTGCAGATCAGAGGATGACATCTGAAAGGACTTCTCTTGATATAGAGAAGCAGTTTAATTTCATTATCAAATAAAATTTATGAAAATCTTATTTTATTATACATTGATTGAATACTAATACCTTTTATACTTTCATAGAACTATAATAATTTATAGTTCACTTGGTCTTGTAGTGAAAATTTATTTGATTTTGTGTTAAAACTTTAGGTCAGTTGGGTTGGGCTTTCTGGGCTTTCCTTTTTCTGTTTTTCTGTTTCATATAGTGCACCCCCTTTTCTTTTTCACCGCTTGTATATAAACCTTTTTAGGGTTTTTGTATTCACAACTTCAGATTAATGAAATTCTCTTCCTCTCTTTCTCTCACACCGTGCTTCACCTCTCCTCTGTTTCTTCACACCTCGCTGATTTCTTTCTCTTTGATCTTTGTAAATGTGCAACTACCTCGAAACACTCCTTTGATTTATCTCTGTTATGGTATCAGAGCTCTTCTTTGAGAAGAGCTCTGCTGCGCGCACTCTGTCTTCGTTCTCTCAAGATTACTTTCCTTTCTTTTCTTTACTTTTGTGCATTCATCCTGTTTGTATCTTC